>NC_134691.1:11005455-11157955 GCF_050947455.1 Rhinoderma darwinii | reverse complement strand
CAGTTTTTACAGTTTAGTATTTGATAGTCCAGTATTATCTTGTACTTTATAGTCCAATACTTTCTAGTACAGACCAGTCCAGTGCTTTATAGTCCAGTACTTTATAGTACAGTCCAGTCCAGTACTTTATATTCCAGTATAGTCCATTACTTTATATTCAAGTATAGTCTAGTATTTAATAGTCTTGTACTTTATAGTCTAGTATGTTACAGTCCAGTACTTTACAGTACTGTTATAGTCCAGTGTAGTCTATTATTTTATAGTCTAGTATAGACCAGCACTTTATAGTGCAATATAGTCCATTATTTTATAGCCCAGCATAGTCAATACTTTGTAGTCCAATACAGTGCAGTTTCTTACAGTACAGTATTTGATAGCCCAGTATAGTCCAGTTACTTGTAATAAGGCTACATTCACACGAGCGTATCAGATTCACGCGCATGAACAACGCGCATGAATCTGGTCCGTGTGTGTTGTGTTATGCATCAGTGTGCTTTGCGAGTGGCATGCATTTTTCACACACTCGCAAAGCACATATTTTTTTTCAATCGAGTTGATGCGCAAATCACGCACCGCACACGAATGTGCATCCGTGTGCGGTGCGTGGTTTTCACGCACCCATTGACTTCAATATTGACTTCAACGGGCGTGTTGGTGCGTAAAAACGCACCAATATGGCCTTATTCACACGAACAACGTTGAAACAACGGCTGTCACACGGCCTTATATAATTCAATGTGGCCCTTCACACGGCCGTTGTTTCATGTCCTATTTTTTCACGCTTCAAGCGCTTCATTCATAGACTCTAGTCTATGGGCGATGCGTGATATCGCGCCCGCAGCGCAGACTACGGATGTAACTCGGACGTGAAAAACGCCCATTTCGCCCATTTCTTGCGCAATTCTAGCCTATAGGACATGCAGCGAGTTTCATGCAGCCGACTCTCACTGGGTGAAAACTCACGCATGTATGAACGACACCATTGAAATCGATGGGTCCGTGTGCTGCGCGGGATTTCCATGCACAGCACACGGACGTTGTTCACGCTCGTGTGAATGGGCCCTAACGTGCAGAGGTTCTGGCAAACAGGTAAGTCCTGTGAAGCTATCCAAATAAGAAAATAATACACTTTGTCAATTTCTTCTCTGGACCTCAACAATATTCTGTCATTTTTTTTCATCATGTCTCATCTCTTGTAATTTTACACAGGGCTCTTTCGAAATTTTACATAGGACTGCAGGTGAACCTTAGGACTCATATAGTGGAGCGATACTCTTTGTGAAACAGGTGCAGTCACTTTTCAATGATAAAGCAGTAGGAAAATCTACTAGCATTGAATATTTTCATTCGTGCTTAGGATTAAGTCAAGATCAAGGTCATCCCAACTACTGTCAGATTTGGGGAGCTGGCATCAAGACGTTGGTTTCATCCTTGTCTGAGCACGTGCCTGTCATTGGTTGTCACTCAATAGTATCTGTTTTTGTGCTGTTAAAATCTTAATAGCACCAAATGCTTCAGCGAGAGACAATTTTCTTTCTTTATTTTCTCACAAAGTAAATAGACATGTGTCACAGTTTACAGTCAGTGAAAAACATCTGCTGGTAGAGGTCATAAAGCTCCAAGGACAGAGCGCCCCTAGCCTGAACTCCTAATGACAATTATATTACTGCTTAAACCTAAAAATCTGTACAAAGAATTTTTGGAACCCAGGAGACTACAACCTAATGACTCTGCACCCCTCTACGGCTTCGTTCACATCTGCGTCAGGGCTCCGTTCATGGGTTCCGTCGGACTTTTCCATCAGGGGAACCCATGAACGGAATCCAAATAAAACAAACGGAAACCATAGGTTTCCGTTTCCACCACCATTGATTTCAATGGTGACGGAACTGGTGCAAATGGTTTCCGTTTGACAGCGTTGTGTAAGGGTTCTGTCGTTTTGACGGAATCAATACCATAGTCGACTGCGCTATTCATTCCATCAAAACGATGGAACCCTTACACAACGGTGACAAACGGAAACCATTTGCAGAGCATCAATGGTTGACATCAATGGTGATGCAAACAGAAGCTAAGGTTTCCGTTTGTTTTAGTTTGGATTCCGTTGATTGGTTCCCCTGGTGGAAAGCTCCGAGGTAACCCATGAATGGAGTCCCGGCGCAGATGTGAATGAAGCCGTACTACAGGCCAACTCTGTTTCCACATCCCAGCAAACTAAATGTTTTTTGTTATGCAAATAAGAAACTTTTTCACCTTTGAACATAATTTTATGATTATTCTTATTATTTTTAATCTGTGCTGATTCATTTGATAATATATATTTATAAAGATTGGGGCTTTGTTATTGTTTTTTTTGTTTTGTTTTTTTGTTACAGACCTCCAAATCCCCTGAAAAGAGTTAAAAATATATATATATTTCTGGTTGCCTGCATCCATGACTAGGGGGAGCTCAATGTATACAGACTATACAACTCCCATTCAATAAGAATTGCCTATATAGTCCATTCCTAAGCTCGTCTTTGTGACAGCTACAGGCAAAAAAAATATAATTTTAATGGGTATTCCAACTACAGACATTTATGGCATTTCCATAGGACGGGTCTGAAAGGTGGGGTTTTAAATAAAGTGGAAGATGTAGTGGAGATCAGGCTACACCTCTTCATTCTAGTCTATAGAAGTTATGGAAATAGAAGATCAAGCTTGCTTGGCTGTTTCTGTAACTCCCACAGATTTTAATAAAAAGAGACGTCTTTTCCTTTGTTTTTGCTTAGATGCGATTGCCACTGGCTTCTTTAGTTTGCCAAACCAGGGGTCAATGTAGCCCCTTTCTCCCAATACATAAATGTCCTAGAGGTGGTAAATCTATATATCAGATATAAATGGTTGTAGTGGGAATGCTTCTTTTACTGTATGGCTGTGTGAAGGGAATCAGGTGATTTGGATCTTTGTGTCTGAAAAATTTAACTCCGACCTCTGTATAGATAAGTATAGTAGCATTATGTTTTGGACCTATATATATATATATATATATATATATATATATATATATATATATATATATATATATATTACTTGAGCTGCGGATAAACTGAGGTGCGGAGCCTAAGGACCCCAACTTTTTTTCACCATTAACCCCCCAGGGTATATGGACTGTCCCAGTTGGATTCCTAGGTCAGAGTAGACTCCGATTGGTGGTGGGTACGCTGCTAAAATAGCTGGGTCAAGGTAGTGGCATGGTTAGGAACGGTTCCAGGGGTTGTTCCCAGGAGGGCTGTCAAGATGCAACAAACCAGAGGGGAAAATGCATAGAGATACAGATAAAAAATAATCAAAAAAGGCTCCATGCACACAACCTAATTTTTGATCCGCAATTACGGACCCATTCATTTCTATTGGCCACGGACAATTGAATTGGCCACGTAAATATTATATTTACGGAAAGGTGTCCGGGGCCATGGAGAGCTCTATAATGAGCTTTATAATGGGAGCACAGGCCGCGGCTGGCTGTGCCCGTAATCACGTACCGTGATTACGGGCATGGTCGTGTGCATGGGGCCTGACATCACAGGAAGGAGTTCTTAACAAGGACCAATCTTGCAAATGAAACAGAGGTGACTAATTTGGATCTCTGTGTCCTTGTAGATCTCCACTGAGCTTAAAAAGTAACCGCGGAAGAAAAACCATGTCTAGTGCTGCTGGTTAATAAGTCTTCTCAAAACTTGAGCAGATAAATTAAATAAGTTTATTATGTAAAATCAACGCATTTTGGGGCTGTACTATCCCATACAGCAGAAATAGGCAATGCCCAAAATGCATTGCCATTTTTCCTAATATCGTACAACCATATTAAATAGCAGCTCTGACCATCTTTTTGCTTCTTTCATCCATAACCATTTTGCGTGGAGACCAGCATAGTCGCCTTTTGTTATGTTTCTCACCAGTAACATGGATCCTTTGAACAGTAATTGGTTTGGCGTTAGCTAATCTGGTTTGTGGTATCTAAGTAATAATGCAGTCAATTCAGAAGGCGGTGTGCAGAGAACTTCATCACTGATTTCTAGCGCGTCCAGGAGTGCTGTAAACCCCAAAGCATATGTCCCCCCCTCACACAAAAAAATTATCTATATACATATACAGTTATTAAATCATACCACTATAACAGATTAAATAATACCTGCATACTGTTACTAAACACAACTCACTATTATAAGACCAATATTACAAATAATAACACAATATAATGTCCAATTAATACTGCCACACCATAACCACATAGTGACTGAATAATACCCCCATACTGTTACTGAATAATACCACCACACCATAACCACATAGTGACTGAATAATACCCCATACAGTTACTGAATAATACCGCTGCACCATAACCACATAGTGTCTGAATAATACCCCCATATTGTTACTGAATAATACTACCACACCATAACCACATAGTGACTGAATAATACCCCCATACTGTTACTGAATAATACCGCCACACCATAACCACATAGTGACTGACTAATACCCCAATACTGTTACTGAATAATACTACCACACCATAACCACATAGTGACTGAATAATACCCCCATACTGTTACTGAATAATACCGCCGCACCATAACCACAGTGACTGAATAATACCCCCATACTGTTACTGAATAATACCGCCACACCATAACTACATAGTGACTGAATAATACCCCCATACTGTTACTGAATAATACCGCCACACCATAACTACATAGTGACTGAATAATACCCCCATACTGTTACTGAATAATACTGCCACACAATAACCACATAGTGACTGAATAATACCACCATGCTGTTACTAAATAATACCGCCACACCATAACTACATAGTGTCTGAATAATACCCCCATACTGTTACTGAATAATACTACCACACCATAACCACATAGTGACTGAATAATACCCCCGTACTGATACTGAATAATACCCCATACTGTTACTGAATAATACCGCCACACCATAACCACATAGTGACTGAATAATACCCCATACTGTTACTGAATAATACCGCTGCACCATAACCACATAGTGTCTGAATAATACCCACATATTGTTACTGAATAATACTACCACACCATAACCACATAGTGACTGAATAATACCCCCATACTGTTACTGAATAATACCGCCACACCATAACCACATAGTGACTGACTAATACCCCCATACTGTTACTGAATAATACCGCCACACTATAACCACAGAGTGACTGAATAATACCCCCATACTGTTACTGAATAATACCGCCACACCATAACCACAGTGACTGAATAATACCCCCATACTGTTACTGAATAATACCGCCACACCATAACTACATAGTGACTGAATAATACCCCCATACTGTTACTGAATAATACCGCCACACCATAACTACATAGTGACTGAATAATACCCCCATACTGTTACTGAATAATACTGCCACACAATAACCACATAGTGACTGAATAATACCACCATGCTGTTACTAAATAATACCGCCACACCATAACTACATAGTGTCTGAATAATACCCCCATACTGTTACTGAATAATACTACCACACCATAACCACATAGTGACTGAATAATACCCCCGTACTGATACTGAATAATACCCCATACTGTTACTGAATAATACCGCCACACCATAACCACATAGTGACTGAATAATACCCCATACTGTTACTGAATAATACCGCTGCACCATAACCACATAGTGTCTGAATAATACCCACATATTGTTACTGAATAATACTACCACACCATAACCACATAGTGACTGAATAATACCCCCATACTGTTACTGAATAATACCGCCACACCATAACCACATAGTGACTGAATAATACCCCCATACTGTTACTGAATAATACCGCCACACTATAACCACAGAGTGACTGAATAATACCCCCATACTGTTACTGAATAATACCGCCACACCATAACCACAGTGACTGAATAATACCCCCATACTGTTACTGAATAATACCGCCACACCATAACTACATAGTGACTGAATAATACCCCCATACTGTTACTGAATAATACTGCCACACCATAACTACATAGTGACTGAATAATACCCCCATACTGTTACTGAATAATACTGCCACACAATAACCACATAGTGACTGAATAATACCACCATACTGTTACTGAATAATACCGCCACACCATAACTACATAGTGTCTGAATAATACCCCAATACTGTTACTGAATAATACTACCACACCATAACCACATAGTGACTGAATAATACCCCCGTACTGATACTGAATAATACCCCATACTGTTACTGAATAATACCGCCACACCATAACTACATAGTGTCTGAATAATACCCCAATACTGTTACTGAATAATACTACCACACCATAACCACATAGTGACTGAATAATACCCCCGTACTGATACTGAATAATACCCCATACTGTTACTGAATAATACCGCCACACCATAACCACATAGTGACTGAATAATACCCCCATACTGTTACTGAATAATACTGCCACACCATAACCACAGAGTGACTGAATAATACCCCCATACAGTTACTGAATAATACAGCTACACCATAACCACATAGTGACTGAATAATACCCCCATACTGTTACTGAATAATGCCGCCACACCATAACCACATAGTGACTGAATAATACCTCCATACTGTTACTGAATAATACCACCACACCATAACCACATAGTGACTGAATAATACCCCCATACTATTACTGAATAATACCGCTACACCATAACCACATAGTGACTGAATAATACCCCATACTGTACTGAATAATACCCCCATACTGTTACTGAATAATACCGCCACACCATAACCACATATTGACTGAATAATACCCCCATACTGTTACTGAATAATACCCCCACACCATAACCACATAGTGACTGAATAATACCCCCATACTGTTACTGAATAATACCCCCACACCATAACCACATAGTGACTAATAATAATACCACCATACTGTTACTGAATAATACCTCCACACCATAACCACATAGTGACTAAATAATACCCCCATACTGTTACTGAATAATACCGCCACAACATAACCACATAATGACTGAATAATACCCCCATACTGTTACTGAATAATACCGCAACACCATAACCCAAAAGTGACTGAATAATACCCCCATACTGTTACTGAAAAATACTGCCACACCATAACCACATAGTGACTGAATAATACTCCAATACAGTTACTGAATAATACCACCACACCGTAACCATATGATGACAGAATAATACCCCCATACTGTTACTGAATAATACCCCCACACCATAACCACATAGTGACGGATAATACCTCATACTGTTACTAAATAATAACGCCACACCATAACCACATAGTGACTGAATAATACCCTCATACTGTTACTGAATAATACCGCCACAACATAACCACATAGTGACTGAATAATACTCCAATACAGTTACTGAATAATACCACCACACCGTAACCATATGATGACAGAATAATACCCCCATACTGTTACTGAATAATACCCCCACACCATAACCACATAGTGACTGAATAATACCACCATACTGTTACTGAATAATACCGCCACATTATAACCACATAGTGACTGAATAATACCCTCATACTGTTACTGAATAATACCGCCACAACATAACCACATAGTGACTGAATAATACCCACATACTGTTACTGAATAATACCGCCACACTATAACCACATAGTGACTGAATCATACCACCATGCTGTTACTGAATAATACCGCCACACCATAACCACAAAGTGACTGAATAATACCCCCATACTATTACTGAATAATACCCCTATGCTGTTACTGAATAATACCTCCACACCATAGCCACAAAGTGACTGAATAATACCCCCATACTGTTACTGAATAATACCGACACATCATAACCACATAGTGACTGAATAATACCCCAATACAGTTACTGAATAACACCTCCACATCTTAACCACATAGTGACTTAATAATACCCCCATACTGTTACTGAATAATACATCCACACCAAAACCACATAGTGACTGAATCATACCACCATGCTGTTACTGAATAATACCGCTATGCTGTTACTGAATAATACTGTTACTGAATAATACCACCACACTATAACCACATAGTGACTGAATAATACCCCAATACTGTTACTGAATAACACCTCCACATCATAACCACATAGTGACTGAATAATACCCCAATACTGTACCTGAATAATACCGCCACACCATAATCACATATTGACTGAATAATACCCCCATACTGTTACTGAATAATACCACCACAGCATAACCACATAGTGACTGAATAATACCCCCACATTGTTACTGAATAATACCGCCACACCATGACCACATAGTGACTGAATAATACTCCCATACTGTTACTGAATAATATCTCCACACCATAACCACATAGTGACTGAATAATACCCCCATACTGTTACTGAATAATACCGCCACACCATAACCACATAGTGACTGAATAATACCCCCATACTGTTACTGAATAATACCCCCATACTGTTACTGAATAATACCGCCACACCATAACCACATATTGACTGAATAATACCCCCATACTGTTACTGAATAATACTGCCACACCATAACCACATAGTGACTGAATAATACCCCCATACTGTTACTGAATAATACCGCCACACCATAACCACAGTGACTGACTAATACCCCCATACTGGTACTGAATAATACTGCCACACCATAACCACATAGTGACTGAATAATACCCCCATACTGTTACTGAATAATACCGCCACACCATAACCACAGTGACTGAATAATACCCCCATACTGTTACTGAATAATACCGCCACACCATAACTACATAGTGACTGAATAATACCCCCATACTGTTACTGAATAATACCGCCACACCATAACTACATAGTGACTGAATAATACCCCCATACTGTTACTGAATAATACTGCCACACAATAACCACATAGTGACTGAATAATACCACCATACTGTTACTGAATAATACCGCCACACCATAACTACATAGTGTCTGAATAATACCCCCATACTGTTACTGAATAATACTACCACACCATAACCACATAGTGACTGAATAATACCCCCGTACTGATACTGAATAATACCCCATACTGTTACTGAATAATACCGCCACACCATAACCACATAGTGACTGAATAATACCCCCATACTGTTACTGAATAATACCTCCACACCATAACCACATAGTGACTGAATAATACCCCCATACTGTTACTGAATAATACCCCTATGCTGTTACTGAATAATACCTCCACACCATAGCCACAAAGTGACTGAATAATACCCCCATACTGTTACTGAATAATACCGACACATCATAACCACATAGTGACTGAATAATACCCCAATACTGTTACTGAATAACACCTCCACATCTTTACCACATAGTGACTGAATAATACCCCCATACTGTTACTGAATAATACATCCACACCAAAACCACATAGTGACTGAATCATACCACCATGCTGTTACTGAATAATACCGCTATGCTGTTACTGAATAATACTGTTACTGAATAATACCACCACACTATAACCACATAGTGACTGAATAATACCCCAATACTGTTACTGAATAACACCTCCACATCATAACCACATATTGACTGAATAATACCCCAATACTGTACCTGAATAATACCGCCACACCATAATCACATATTGACTGAATAATACCCCCATACTGTTACTGAATAATACCACCACAGCATAACCACATAGTGACTGAATAATACCCCCACATTGTTACTGAATAATACCGCCACACCATGACCACATAGTGACTGAATAATACTCCCATACTGTTACTGAATAATATCTCCACACCATAACCACATAGTGACTGAATAATACCCCCATACTGTTACTGGATAATACCGCCACACCATAACCACATAGTGACTGAATAATACCCACATACTGTTACTGAATAATACCTCTACACCATAACTATATAGTGACTGAATAATACCCCCATACTGTTACTGAATAATACCGCCACACCATAACTACATAGTGACTGAATAATACCCCCATACTGTTACTGAATAATACCCCCATACTGTTACTGAATAATACTTCTACACCATAACCACATAGTGACTGAATAATACCTCCATACCATTACTGAATAATACCGCTACACCATAACCACATAGTGACTGAATAATACCCCCATACTGTTACTGAATAATACCCCCACACCATAACCACATAGTGACTGAATAATACCACCATACTGTTACTGAATAATACCTCCACACCATAACCACATAGTGACTGAATAATACCCCCATACTGTTACTGAATAATACCGCCACACCATAACCACATAATGACTGAATAATACCCCCATACTTTTACTGAATAATACCGCAACACCATAACCCCAAAGTGACTGAATAATACCCCCATATTGTTACTGAAAATACTGTCACACCATAACCACATAGTGACTGAATAATACTCCAATACAGTTACTGAATAATACCACCACACCGTAACCATATGATGACAGAATAATACCCCCATACTGTTACTGAATAATACCCCCACACCATAACCACATAGTGACGGATAATACCCCAATACTGTTACTGAATAATACTGCCACATCATAACCACATAGTGACTGAATAATACCTCATACTGTTACAAAATAATAACGCCACACCATAACCACATAGTGACTGAATAATACCACCATACTGTTACTGAATAATACCACCACACCATAACCACATAGTGACTGAATAATACCACCATACTGTTACTGAATAATACCGCCACATCATAACCACATAGTGACTGAATAATACCCCCATACTGTTACTGAATAATACCGCCACAACATAACCACATAGTGACTGAATAATACCCACATACTGTTACTGAATAATACCGCCACATTATAACCACATAGTGACTGAATCATACCACCATGCTGTTACTCAATAATACCGCCACACCATAACCACAAAGTGACTGAATAATACCCCCATACTATTACTGAATAATACCCCTATGCTGTTACTGAATAATACCTCCACACCATAGCCACAAAGTGACTGAATAATACCCCCATACTGTTACTGAATAATACCGCCACATCATAACCACATAGTGACTGAATAATACCCCAATACTGTTACTGAATAACACCTCCACATCTTAACCACATAGTGACTGAATAATACCCCCATACTGTTACTGAATAATACATCCACACCAAAACCACATAGTGACTGAATCATACCACCATGCTGTTACTGAATAATACCGCAACACCATAACCACAAAGTGACTGAATAATCCCCCCATACTATTACTGAATAATACCCCTATGCTGTTACTGAATAATACTGTTACTGAATAATACCACCACACTATAATCACATAGTGACTGAATAATACCCCAATACTGTTACTGAATAATACCGCCACATCATAATAACATATTGACTGAATAATACCCCCATACTGTTACTGAATAATACCGCCACACCATAATCACATATTGACTGAATAATACCCCCATACTGTTTCTGAATAATACGACCACAGCATAACCACATAGTGACTGAATAATTCCCCCACATTGTTACTGAATAATACCGCCACACCATAACCACATAGTGACTGAATAATACTCCCATACTGTTACTGAATAATATCTCCACACCATAACCACATAGTGACTGAATAATACCCCCATACTGTTACTGAATAACACCGCCACACCATAACCACATAGTGACTGAATAATACCCCCATACTGTTACTGAATAATACCCCCACACCATAACCACATAGTGACTGAATAATACCCACGTACTGTTACTGAATAATACCCCCACACCATAACTATATAGTGACTGAATAATACCCCCATACTGTTACTGAATAATACCGCCACACCATAACAACATAGTGACTGAATAATACCCCCATACTGTTACTGAATAATACCGCCACACCATAACCACATAGTGACTGAATAATACCCCCACACTGTTACTAAATAATACCGCCACACCATAACCACATAATAACTGAATACTACCCCCATACTGTAACTGAATACAAAAAAAAACTATACAAAGACAAATATTACCATCATATAGTGACAATATAGTGGGTGATGCCAGTTATACGCAGTAGCTCTGCAGACCATATAAGTGATTACAGCACCTTTATATCCTGTTACTCACAGCTGATGTCTTCTTTGATTATATTTGTTCACTTTCCCTTTTTTTTCTCCATCCGGCGCAGACCACTGTGAAGACTAATTCCAGCTGCAACTCGTCTTTGCAGAATTTGACACACAGACATGTTGGTTTCTTGCTTTTCCAGCACCCTCCATATCTATACCCGATCCTCTAAACAAACTCGTAATTCACATTGCGCCAGATGGTAATAATGATCCCTCAGTGCTTGACACAATAAAGCTGCACCATCAGTGACCATGCCCCCTTTTGTGCCCCCAATGTAATAATTCCCCATTTGTGCCCTGTAGATAGCGCCATGCACAGCCCATTGTAGATAGTGCCACACACACACACACACACACACACACACAGCCCCCTGTAGATAGTGTCACACACACAGCTCCCTGTAGATAGCACCACACACAGCCCCCTGGAGATAGCACCACACAGTCCTCCACCATTATATATAGTGCCATACAGCCCCCTAGTAGATAGGGCCATACAGCCCCTCCTTGTATATAGTGCTATACAGTCCCTCCTTGTATATAGTGCCACTCAGCCCCCCTTGTATATAGTGCCACACAGCCCCCTCCCTTGTATATAGTGCCACACAGCCCCCAACCCTTGTATATAGAGCCACACAGCCCCCCTTTTATATAGTGCCACACAGCCCCTCTCTTGTATATAGTGTCACACAGCCCCCATCCCTTGTATATAGAGCCACACAGCCCCCCTTTTATATAGTGCCACACAGCTCCCCCTCCCCTTCTATATTGTTGCCATACAGCCCCACTTGTAAATAGTGCCACATAGCTCCCCCATCCCCTTGTAGATAGTGCCACACAGCTCTCCCCTCCCTTTTTATATATTGCCACACAGCCCCCCAAAAAATTGTACTTACCTAGCCCTGTTCCCGTGACAGATGGACGGAGCGCTTCACAGCCTCCGGGTGGGACCCTTGCGCAGACCAGCGTGAGTCTTCCCAATGCCTTATAGGCTGCAGGCCTAACGTGGCCTGTAGCCTGTAGTATTCTATTGCATCTGTATTCCTTGTGCCGCCAAGCTCATAACTGTTATGTGCCGGGCGCAGTGGGCCCCCTCATATCTCGGGCCCCGTAGCAGCCGCTATGGCTGCTATAATGGGCAGGTTCCCTAAGATTATGGTGGCCCTGGGCAATTGCCCAGTTTGCCCCCATAATGCCGACCCTGACCATAAGTAGCTATAGACTTTATTGGTCGGATTCCCAGATTTTGATCCCCAGAATAGTCACCAAGATGGGAGTGGAATCCAGAATAAAAGTTAGGAATAATACAAAATACAAGGATCCTTTATTATTCAAGGGATTCTTGAATGTCAAGGATCCTTGATGTCAGTTTAATGCCTCATTAAATAGACCGCCAGGCCTGACTTCATCGGCGGCCGCCGGTCTGCAAGGTAAATTAACACAGCAGGAAGCTGAAAAATGAGATATGTGGCCGCATGCCGGAGTATATAGCTGAAGCGAGGAGTTGTCAGGCAGCCTTGAAGGCAAAGTAACCCAAAGTGGCTGGTGGCTGGAGCTGTAAGAGCCACAGCTGCCAGCGGGGACCTACCATAATAATGAGGCAAGGTCAGTAACACCTTCAAGATTACAGTGAGGCATATAATGCTGATGCTCCTCCAGCACGTCCTTCCGTTATATGTTGCAGAAGAAGATTCGCACCGATCATCAGCACATATTAGAAAGTATTAGGTGATTTACTAAGTATATTTATTCTTTGAGATACATTGGACTAATGCTATTTGCTCAGATATTCAATATGTTTTATTAGTTTTTTTTCTAAGGAACATATGCCTCTGTATGGCATAATAAAACTTCAAGAGCTGAATTCATTATTCTCATCTCGTCAATTTTCAACCTTAAGTTCATTTACCATCAGAAGACAAGACACAGAAAACAGCAGAAATGGTCCCAAGATATTGTGTTTACCTCCTACTAAGAAACAGTAACGTGTGGATGATTACAGATTTCCCGCGACTCTAGGGATGGAGCCGGCATGCAACCAGCTCTAATTATCATATTGCCGGAGCTTAGACTATGACTTTTACCACCGTATGTGTCTTATAAATAGATTGTTAATGACATGCTGCTGTTGTTCTGTTGGAGCTGGGGGGATGTTGCTGCTGTCGTTTTTATAGAAGGTATAAAATGTAGACAATGATCTGGAGTCATCTTTTAGTTTTCTTTATAGTTGTAGATGACAAATAAAGGACGAGGAAGCAGAAAGTCATTATTTCTTGTAGAATAAACAGTAGTTGACACGTATTGATGGTGATAAGAACTTAGTCAACTTGGCTTCAAGATCACCACCATCCTAAAGTGCCCAGGCTTGGGTGTGGATGTACGTAGATGGGTTTATGTAAATTATATGGCCAAAAGTATGTAGAGATCCCTCCTAATTATTGAGTTCAGGTGTTTCAGCCAAGTTTATTGCAATCAGGTGCATAAAATCAAGCCATGCAATCTCCATAGACAAATATTGCTAGATGTATGGGGCGTTCTGAAGAGCTCAGTGACTTTAAATCTGCCACGTCAAGATCTGCCATGGTAAACTGAGAACAACAGCTTAAAGCGGCTCTGTCACCAGTTTATAAGTGCCCTATCTCCTCCCTAATCTGATCGGCGCTGTAATGTAGATACAACAGTGGTTTTTATTTTGAAAAACGATAATTTTTGAGCAAGTTATGAACAATTTTAGATTTTTGCTAATTAGTTCATAATTATCATAAATTAGTAATTAGTGCCTAATTAGTTTCTTAATGACCAACTGGGCATTTTTTTACTTTTTACCAAGTGGGCGTTGTAAAGAGAATTGTATGACGCTGACCAATCAGTGACCAATCAGTGACCAATCAGTGACCAATCAGCGTCATACGCTTCTCTTCATTCCAGCCCAACTTATTTCACTGCACAGCGAGATCTCGCGATATCACGCTGTGATGGGACTTCCTCTCACAGGTCCTTCGCCGGAGCCATGGAAGAGTCAACAGACATCGCCTCCAGCCGTGCCAGGACATTTATCCGAATCTGCAGCGGCTGGAAGCGAGGTATGATTAGTCTTCCATGGCTCCGATGAAGAACCTGTGGGAGGAAGTCCCGTCACAGTGTGATCTCGCGAGATCACCTTGTGCAGTGAAACAAGCTGGTCTGGAATGGAGAGAAGTGTATGACGCTGATTGGTCACTATTTGGTCAGCATCATACGCTTCTCTTTACAATGCCCACTTGGTAAAAAGTAAAAAAACGCCCAGTTGGTCATTAAGAAATTGGCATAAATCTAAAATTGTTCAGAACTTGCTCAAAAATTATCGTTTTTCAAAATAAAAACCGCTGTTGTTATCTACATTACAGCGCTGATCAGATTATGTAGGAGACAGGGGACACTTATAATCTGCTGACAGAGCCTCTTTAAGAATGAAGCAGTAGACAATGCAAACTCACAAAGCTTGGCCATTGAATGCTGACTCTGTTCATTCACTCACTACAGAGATTTAAACTGCCTCTGGACATGACATCAACACGAGAAATATGCGTCCAGAACTTCATGAAATGGGCTTCCATGATTGCTTCACACAAGCCTAAAATAATCATGCACAATGCCAAGCGTCGGCTGGAAGGGTGTAAAGCACATCGCCACTGGACTCTGGAGCAGCGTGTTCTCTGGGGTGATGAATTACATCTCACTATTTGATAGTCTAATAGAAGACTCTGGGTTTAGCGGATGCCGGGAGAACGCTACCTACAAGAATACATAGTGCCTACTGTAACATTTCGTGGAGGAGCGATAATGGTCTGGGACTATTTTTTTATGGTTCGGCCCCTCATTTCCAGTAAACGGTAATGTTAATACTACAGCATACATAGACATATTACACAATTGGAGTTTTTTTTGTGTAACCAGTTTGGGGAAGACCCTTTCGAGGATGACTGTGCCCCTGTGTACACAGCGAGGTCCATAAAAACATGATGTGAGGAATTTGGTGTGGAGAACTTCAAGTGGCTGCAAAAAAGCCCAAACCTCAACCCTATCCAACACCTTTAGATGACCTGAAAAGCAGATTGCTAGCAAGACCTTCTCCCCAAGATCAGGATCTGACCTAAAAAAATGCTCTTTTGGCTGAATGGACACAAATTCCTACAGGCACACTCCAAAATATCATTGGAAATTTTCCCGGAAGAGGCTGTTGTATCTACAAACGAAGCCCAACTATATATTAACGCCCATGGCTTTGGAATGGGATGTCCGACAATCTCAAATATGTTTGATGGATTGCAAGGAGGCAAAAGTTAAAAAAAAAATCTCTCTCTTGGTCCTTAAGGCCAAAACTGTCTTGATTCTTAGGGTATGTTCACACGGCCTATTTTCAGCTGTTTTTCAGGCCGTAAACGCCTGAAAAACGGCCGAAAAATCAGAAGCAGAACGCCTCCAAACATCTGCCTATTGATTTCATTGGGAAAAACGACGTTCTGTTCCGACCGGCCGTTCAAGTCACTTCTTGGGCCGTCATTGGAGCCGTTTTTCATAGACTCTATTGAAAACAGCTCCAAAAACGGCTGTAAAAAATGCAGCGAAAATTGCGAGTGGCTTAAAAAACTTCTGAAAATCAGGAGCTGTTTTCCCTTGAAAACAGCTCCGTATTTTCAGACGTTTTTGACTCAGCGTGTAAATATACCCTTAAAGGGGTGAACTGGGATTAGAAAAAAAGTTTTGTTTTTTTCCAGAAACAGCTTCACTTCTGTCCATGAAGTCTATATTATTTTACATTTCAATAGACGTTTGCCTTTAAACATAACATGTAACAGCTTTGCTGGGGGGACTTGTATTATTTTTAGTTAATTTAAAGAGTATTACTTTCCAGGCTCATGTGGTGCTATACATGACAAACACTTGCAACGAGAGCTTTGTAAAACCCTGCATTGAATCCAACATCAGAAACATTTTCTTTTGATGTCTCGGAGGTTTTTGTACAATTATATATTGGACGCTTAAGGGACATCAACAAAGCCTTGAAGAATATGGCATATATGCTATACAAAAACACAGCAGGCTCACCAGCTGTTTGCTACAGAAATCAGGTAAGCTCCGATAAATGTTTTGTATTATTCCTCAGCTGAAATATCCTTTCGTTCATTTATAGAAGATTTATTTTGTTCGATTGTTTTACATTTCACAATATTTCTGGGCTGATTAAAGGCAGAGAAAGTCAAATTTTTGCCTGAGTTATTCCAACACTTTTATACAAAAATACATTGTCAAAAAAGAATTAACACTTTTTGACAACTAATGCTTCCAAGGGATCTGACATGAAATAGAAAAACATTGTCCTTGCAATTCATTGAGTTTTTGGTGTCCTGTTGACAAATTGGTTTAGAAGGGTTTGGTTGATCTGATTTAGTAAAGTAGTCGTCATGGAACTCACCGAGATAGTGGTACCTTGTCCTGCAACCAATCTGACACTAACTAGGTTACATAGTTTAAGGAACCCTCCTGTTCTGTACTCTGAACCTAATAATGGAGGTAGGGACTTTTCGAGACTGATCCCTTGGTTATAGCCCTGGAGTTGTCACCGATTGGAAGCAGGTGAGCTGCAAGGGATGTGATGTCAGTCAGAGGTCTGGTTTATGGGGTGGTTGCATAGGTCAAGATAGCCAAGAGTCAACACTGGCTAAACTGTCCGAGTTAGGCCTCATGCCCACTTCTGTTTTTTCCTTCAGGGTGCTAGCCGTTTTTTTGACGGCTAGCACCCTGACCCATTCATTTTAATGGGGCCATGCACACTTCAGTTTTTTTGACGGTCCCGTTGTTCCGTTCCGACAAAAGTAGAGCATGTCCTACTTTTGTCCGAGAGTCCGTGACCGTGTAGCCCATACAAGTCAATGGGTCCCTCAAAAAAACTGAAGGCACACACAAGGCATCCGTGTGCTGTCTGTGTGTGACGGAGCCGTTGCCTAGCAACGGCCGGGTGGGCAGAGGTACACATAGAGACAGCTATTGCACTGCACTAACCGGCAGCCCCTTCTCTCTATCCAGCACTGATAGAGAGAAGAGGCTGCTGATCAGTGCAGGAACGATAGGAAGAAAAATAAGTTCATATGTACCCCGGCCGTTGTCTTGGTGACGCGTCCCTCTTTTGACATCCAGTCCGACCTCCCTGGATGATGCGGCAGTCCATGTGACTGCTGCAGCCTGTGATTTCCTGCAGCGGTCACATGGTCTGAAACGTCATCTCAGGAGGCCGGACTGGAGGAAGAAGCAGGGAGTTTTGGGTAAGTAGTAACTTTTTTTTGTTGCGTTTTTTTTTTAATGAAACATTAATAATCTATATTGTGAGCGCTGCACATGGTACTCACTTTCCAGCAGTAGTCTCTGTCCAGGGTGCTGAAAGAGTTACGATCAGTGCTGTATATAGAGAAGGGGCTGCACTGATCGGCAGTAACTCTCAGCACCCTGGAGAGTGAGTACCGCTGGAAAGGGAATAGCATGTGCGGCGCTCACAATATCGTGTACATAGTGTGAATGGGAATAGTTTCCTCTCGGCAACTGAAACACGGAAGTATATACGGAGTACACACGGGAAGCACACTGACCCAATCACAGACACACGGATCCGTGAAAAACGGCCGTGAAAACGGTGATGGAGGTATGCACGAGGCCTAAGGCAGAAGTACCACGAATAATCCAAACTTAAACTGGGAAGAAGGAGAAGGCAGGAGTAAAGTCAGGATGTACAGTAGCAGGTTCAGGATGATAACCACACATGATACTGTATGCAGAAAATACACTAACTTGAGGTCTGGGAGAGGTCTTGTGACTACAAACCTTTAAATATGTCTCTTGAGATTACGTCATCAGGTTGTGTCACCTTCCATGACTACCAGATGTAAGTGTGCATGGAGATCCAAAGGGGGGGGGGTAGAAAAGCGACACTGGGCCATAGAGAACACTGCCAGCAAGGAGGGGAGCAGCACTGGACCACGGAAAGAGGAAAGCAGTTGTCTTTGTAAAGGGCGTCTGTACCATAGCGGTAGTCCCTACGTCTCAATCATGGACCTCAGGTTGGCCTCATCCATCTTCTTCATGGTCAATGTGAGGCTATGCAAGGCTATAGACATCCCCATATTTCTTATATGGGGACAAAATGGTGCTTTCCATTTCTGTGTTAGAATTCCACATAAACTAGGGCATCTTGGCACAACTTATTAATTTATTCTGACACTTTTCCAATTATCTAACATGGTAAAAAGAAATAACAATTGAAATAGATATTCATTTAAATGGCCTCATGCACTACTACATATCCCCTGTAGTGGCTGCTGCAAGTAGAATAAGCAGCTGATGGTGCCTTTCCCTGCCAAGATCAGCGGTTCATTATGGTGGCTGTCATATGAAAGGGATTATCTGTAATGGGACAACCCTTTTAATGCACAAAAATATAGGTTATCATACATGGAAGAAAATTACTCACTCCAAATAACATACTGACCTACTTATTTTAGACTGACACTAAATAGTTAAAATATATGAAAATGTCCTTGTTATATATAGCCGCAATCTACGGCGCGCTGCTCTCCAAAGATCGAAATGTCACAAGTTCAAAGAGCTATAAACATATTAGTTATGTGGTCTCCTGAGTCCTCCAAACCATTGCACATAAATACTCCAGGACATATACATTCCTTTAGAATAATAATAATAATAATAATAATAATAATAATAATAATAATAATAATAATAATAATAATAATAATAATAATAATAATAATAATAAGGAATAATAATAATAATATTTAAAAAAAATTATTACTAATAATAAATAAATTCATAAAACTAAAACAAAAAAATAAAAATCATAAAAAAATACAAAGAGATTAATGAAAAGCAATTTGTAATTTACCGCTTCCAGTCACAGCACTGGCTATTTACAATCTAATAGACGTGCCACTTTCCACAAGAGTTTGAGTTACCATCTTTTGTTCCTCCTCTCACAGCCTTCCAGGGTTTTCCACTCTCCCAGTCTTTTTGCTGCCAGCCGAAGCTTTGGCACTTACTTGCCAGTTAATAACCGAGCCAATAGAATTGGTTACCGGCATGTGATAACCATGATTATATTTATAGCGACATAGTTTATGTTAATAAAAAATAACAACACAAAAGAAAAAAAAGAGAAAATATTTTTTATTTTTTATATTAATTTGTATTGAATAAATTTAATAAACAGTAAAAGAAAAAAAAAAAAAGACATAGACCTATTTGATATCCTCAGAGCCCTAACAAGCCCTTATTAAAAATGTATCCTGACAGATACGGTGAACAGTTAAACGAACATATATAAAGAAATGGAATTAAAAAAACAAGGATGAAATTGAATTTTGCAATAAAAAAATGATAAATATTTAAATTAAACTTACATGCTCCCCAAAAAATCTCCAACCCGTCACTCAAAAAAAAAATAAAGGCAAATTTATGGGTGAGAAAATACAAGAAGGCAAAAAAAATTCTGTGGTCCTTAATCTCAAAATTGGCTTAGTCCTTAGATTGTTAACAAGGAGAGAAGAACCATTTGGCTTATGTTGTATTTGAATTTGTATTAGACCCGGAGGCAAATGTAGTTCTACAGTTTGTTTAGGATTATCTAAAACAATGTTGTGCTACACTTTGAAGCATTCAAATGCAATCATCATTGTGTTAATCTTTGTAATCAGATGACCTACAAAAATACCTTCCCTCCAACTCTCCGAGTGCACTCGGGCTGCCTGCAATAATAAGATTTTTTTTTTTCAATTTTGTTCTTTAACCATCTACTCTCATGAGATAAGCGGTTTAATTTAAGTATGTGTTTTAACAAGCAAAAAGCAATTCTGTACAATACCTACGGTAGCCCATACTAAGTATGAAATCAAGTGAAACGAGGTTAGTCAAACACAATTCTTTGAAATGGCATGTCGAAGCCGACAGCTAAATAAATAAAAGAGTCTTGCGGCAATAGAGATAAGGGCAGTGTGCCCTACACACCATGGAAATAATATTAGTACGAAAAGAGTGAAAGTCAGCGTGCACATTGAGAAGCTATACTGAAAAAATGTTGATAATGGGGTCACAATATTGTAAAATATATTATTTAAATCCAAAAATATTGCACTTGCCCCAACAGATTTTCGACATTTGAGTGCAAAGTCATTGTCTTACATATAGTTAGATTCATTTGGGGACTTAACTTCTGCTCTCCTGTATACATAGAAGCTATATTGTGTCTTCACAGCCAGTTCCGTCACTTAAGCTGAATTGACGGCTCGGCTGAGTTCCAGTGCTGTTCCTCTCTGACACACAGGATCCAGTTGATATCACATCTAAGTTGATCAACATTTTTATTAAAACTTAATTAAAAAATAATAAAAAAAATATTCAAAGGTTACCATAGCCTTTCATTTTTTTTTTTCAATGCCCCTGCACATGTATACAATAAAACATGTAGCTGGATGTACACTTTAAGGCAAGGGCCCCACTGCAACTTTTTGCAGCACAATTATTGAGTGAAAACTGCAGTCCAATTGTTGGTAAAGAGACTCCATGTAAGGCCGGGTTCCCACGGGTCGAATACACTGCGTAAATATCACGCAACGTATCCAACCTGGAACCCGCAGTACATTCCATCCGAAAAATCGCACTACGTTGTGGTGCAGTTTTTTTGACGCAATTCCCGCAGCGTAAATTTTTTTGCCCCCTCCCACTGATTGGAGAGAGGGAAAGTATGAGACTGTGATTGGCTGCAGCGGTCACATGGGCTGAAACGTCATCCCAGGAGGCCGGACTGCAGGAATAAGGAGGGCGTTCTGGGTAAGTATGATTTTTTTTTTGGTAGTTGTGATTTTTGTATTGCGTAGTTGCGAATACGCAGCAAAAGTCGCAACACAATGTTTGCTGTTGCGGGATTTGCATCCCCCATTGAATTCAATGGGGAAAACCTGCAACTGAAAATCAAGAAAAACGCAGCATAAATTGACATGCTGCAGAATTAAATTTATTAATATTTACCCTGCATTTTTTTTTCCGCACGGTGGACTTGAGATTTTCTAAATCTCATCCACTTTGCTGCTGCTATAAATGTTGCAGAATTTCCACACAGAATTCCGTTGCGGAAATTCTGCAGCATTTGCGCTATGTGGGAACCGGGCCTTAAGGTTGTGGTGTTGTTTAGCTTTAGACCTTGTTCACAAAGTGCAGTTTTGGTGTAATTTTTAATGATATATAAGGGCTGGTTCACATGCAGTAGATTTTGTTGCAAAAATTTTATCTGAATGCGGTTGTTTCTGCAGCACATGGATATCTTCAAGTTCTATTCAGATAAATGTGATAATCGCAGAAATTTTGGCAAAAAAAAAAAACTGAATTCCCCTCAGACCTTGTTCACACTGCAGATTTGCTGCATATCTTGCATGGATTTTTTTTTTTCCAAAACCAGAATTCGATTTCGCAGAGCAGACCTAGAAAACCTTCCTATATATATTTCTTCTGCTTAGGTCCCGTTCCTGGTTTTGGCTTAAAAAATACATGCAAGGCAAATCTGCACTGTGTGAACAAGGCCTTAGATTATCATATAAAAAAAAAAACAATATCGCAATAACTGCATATCAGCGCATTGTCCCATAGATTCAGATTCCCAGAATCACACACAAGAGTTTTGATGCGGTTTTTGGTGCAGTTTTTGGCTCAGTTTTTAGAGCCAAAGACAGAAGTGGATACAAAAGGAAGGGGAGGTTTAAAGAAAAGACTGATTCATCTCCTTTCGTTTGTGTCCACTCCTGTGTTTGGCTCATTTTCAGCCGTCTTTGACTTTGCATTTGAACATACCCCCACTAGAAATTTGTATGGAGGCAAAACTATATTCTCGTGATGTACATCTATGTCTCTTTTGATAAATCTCAGGATTTTATTTGCCTTGGCCGCAGCTGCCTGACACTGGTTGCTAAAGTTTACTATTTACCCATATTCCCAAGTCTCTTTTAGTTATATTTATGTAATTATTTTATGGAATTAATTCTTGTAAATATAAATGTGATCACTAAATCATTATAATTAGGCTAGATTTACACGAACGTGTCTGTTTTGAGTCCGTAAAAAACGCACCGTTGTTCCTGTGTTGCAAATCCATGTGTCATCAGTGTGTGTTCCGTGTTGCATCAGTTTTTGATGTCAGTGTTGGTGCACATTTTTTTCTTTTTTTTTTCTCTGCCTTTCTTTAGCAATTGGTGCATGAATCACGGACAGCACACAGAAGACATCCATGTGCTGTCCATGATTTTCACGCACCCATTGTCTTCAATGGATGCGTGAGCCGCAAAAACGGAGTGGAATTGGACATGCAGTGAATTTCACGCAGCGGAAACACACTGCATGAAGAATCAGGCATGTCTGAATAGCTCCATTGAATTGCATAACGGACAGCACACGGAGGTATATAACTTCCGTCTGAATAAGGCCTTAATGCAAAATTTTTTTGAAGGGAATAAAGTTAAATGAACACACCTCTTAATATTTGAATTCCGGTGTTGCCTTCAGTCCCATTCTCCCCGGTGTATAACATCCGGCACTCGCCCTGCAGTCCCTTTACAGACATTAGTGATAGAACGGGTCGGTCTAAAGAGATCAGTGACTTCCAGCGTGGTCCAGTAATAGGATGTCACTAGTGTAACAAGTAAGTTCCGGAAATTTCTCCCCTCCTAGATATTCCACCATCACTTGTGAGTAATATTATTGTAAAGTGGAAGGAACCGCAGCAACTCAGCCACGGAGTGCAGACCACGTAAAGTTACAGAGCGGGGGGCCGAGTGCTGAGGACCAAGTGCTGACTCCATAACTGCAGAATACAAACCTCCTCTGGTATTAACATCCATACAAAAATGGTGTCCGGGAGCTTCATGGCATGGGGGCCGAGCAGTTGCATGCCAGCCTTACATCACCAAGCATAATGCCAAGCGACGGATGGAGTGGTGTAAAGCCGCCGCCACTGGACTCTGGAGCAGCGGAAACGTGTTCTGTGGAGTGACACTTCTCTATCTGGCGGTCTGATGTAGGAGTCTTGGTTTTGCGAATGCCAGGAGAACGTTACCTGCCTGACTGCATTGTGCCACCTGTAAAGTTTGGTAAGGAGGAATAAATCGGGTTGTTATTGAGGGGTTGGCCAAGGCCCCTTAGTAAGGGGAAATCTAAAATACTTCATCACACAAAACATATTGGACAATTGTATGCTTCCAACTTTGTGGGAACAGTTTGTGGTTCGGCACTTTTATGTTCTAGCATGACTGTGTCCCAGTGCACAAGGTCCATAAAGACATGGTTCGGGGATTTTAGTGAGGAAGAACTTGACTGGCCGTACAGAGCCCTGGCTTCAACCCCATCCAGTGGAGTAACTACCACATTATGTGCCGGACCTGGCGGCATGGGTCCCCTCATGCCGGACAATCGGGGGGCCCGGATGCATGGTGCTAGCCACTGCCATCTTTAAAGAGTATGTTGGAGAGGGGACGGGGATGCTAAAAGTCTGACCAGGGACCAGGTCCTGTAATAGGACATCACCGGTGTAACAAGTGAGTTCCGGAAATTTCTTCCCTCCTAGATATTGCACCATCAACTGTGAGTGATATTATTGTAAAGTGGAGGGAACCGCAGCAACTCAGCCACGAAGTGCAGACCACGAAAAGTTATAGAGTGGGGGCACCGTGTACTGAGGAGCAAGTGCAGAAAAGTCACCAACACTCCGCTGACTCAATAACTGCAGAGTACAGACCTCCTCTGGTATGTCCTCTGGCCTGGATGCACGGTGCTAGCCACTGCCACCTTTGAACATTATGTCGGAGAGAGGACGTGGATGCTCAGAGTCTGAGCAGGGACCAGGATGACACACAATGTCCTGTTGAGCGTCAGGATGTTCGAAGGGGGAGGAGCTAATGGAGAAGGAGGTAGAAGCACTTGAGCCGGAAGATGATGGAGGGCGGAGCTAAAGGGAATGACGCAGGACAGTCACGGACGGGCGGAGGACAGTCTCACAGGACAGTCACAGGACAGGTGGAGGACAGTTAGGGCAAGTTAAAGGGAGGAGCAGGAAGATTTTCTTTACAGTGTCTGTTAACAACTATACTGAAGCCTGCCTGGCACTGCCATCTGCCATGTTATATAATATATTCCCTCCCTGATTCAAACTTTACACACAATACATTAAAGGGGTCCTCCGGGCATTTTATATTGATGGCCAATCCTTATGATAGTCCATCAATATCAGATCAGTGGGGGTCTGTGATAGATGGGACCACAGCGTTCGTAGCCATCGACTTTTCCAGGTTAACAAGCACAACACTGTACACATACAGAGGGACTGTTCCTGGGATTGCATTCAAGTGAACTGGACTGAGCTGCAATCCCAGGCACAGCTGTTACCGATGTGTACGCCGTTGTGCCTGGTAAACACTGAACAGGCCAAGGCGACTAACACTTCGGCCCCTTCAAAACAGCTGATTGGCGGGTGTGCCGGGAGTTGGACCCCCACCGATCTGATATTGATGAACTATCCCAAGGATAGGTCATCAATAAAAAATGTCCAGAGGACCCCTTTAAGCCCCTAACGACATGCCATGTACATTATGTAGCAGCCATCAAGGGGAAGTATAGAACGGGCTGAACGCGCTCCATACTCAGCAGGTGTCATCTGTATTATGCAGCCCAGTGACGTAGCTATAGGGGTTGCAGTGGTCGCAATTGCGACTGGGCCCCGAAGGCAGGGGGCCGGTGGCCCAACGTACCACATCTATTAAGAATTACTATAGTAACTTCGGCCTATGTAATAAAATACACTGGCCCCAGTTACTATAGTAACAATATACTTACCCTCCTCGTTCCCAAGTGCAGCTTAGGTTCTGACGTCTTCTCGCATCTTGGCGTCATGACGCTGTGCCCCGCGCCAAACGTCTCCGCTGCACCCAGAGCCGAAGAGGAGGATAAGTACAACATTAATGTCTATTGGGGGCCTCTATCTAACCCTAACATGTGGTAGGCTTAGATACAGGGTCCAACAGACAGTATCACACATGGGCCCTTTATCTAAGCCTACCACATGTGTTACTAATGTTTTTTTTGTTATTGGTTTTTTACAGGTTCGGTTCGGATTCGAGGACTATTTCAATGATGGCTTTTTTATTCTAAATAAAATGGTTAATGAGGGTTGTGTGTTTTTTTTTTATTTCAATAAAATATTTTTTCTATATCTTTGTATTTTTTTCAAACTTTATTACTACCGCCTTAGTAATGGCTGCTGGCTGATTGACATCGTCCAATACTAAGGCAGGGCTTAATGTTAGCCGGTACAGAGGCTAACACTAAGCCCCATTATTACCCGATACCCACCGTCACCAGGGAAGCCGGGAAGAGCCGGGGGCGATCTAGTTCCCGACCATCTGTAGTGATGATCGGGCACTGGGGCGGCCGCAGGCTGGTACTATTAGGCTGGGAAAGCCCAAAAACTGTGACCCTTCCCACCTAGGGTAATGCTAGGCTGCTGCTGTGTTGTACCTGGCTAGTTATAAAAAATGTGGGGGACCCCACATTGTTTTTTTCCATTTAAAAATTGGAAACAAGCTGCTTCTATCTTCTCATCAGGGTCCCTGGCAGTCACTGACTGACCCAACATTCAGCTGGAGACCCAACATTCAGCTCGGGCAGCAAACTAAAACGCCATAAATAGTCTATGGCGCAGGTTTTCAGGACCCTGAACGCTGGACGTAAATACGTAGCCAGCAGTCGGGAACCGGTTAAGTTCCGCCTTAGTAATGGATGCTGTCAATCAGTTAGTGGCTATTACTAAGGCGGTAGTAATAAATAGAAAAAAAAGTACGAGGACAAATATATTTTATTGAAATAAAAAAAAACACACAATCCTCGTTACCCATTTTATTGAGAATAAAGAAAACGCTGTCATTGAAGTTTTCGAATTTGAAGTAATCCAACCACCAATCCTCTAAAGAAACACAAACACACAAAAAAAAATTAGTAACACATAAAAAAGCATAGCAATTCTTATACTTACTTTCCTGGGTCCAGCGCTGGACCCGCAATGACAGCGAGCTGGTCCCTATATCTAATCCTATCATATGTGATAAATTCTGCTGAGCCACTGTATCTAATCCTATCATGTGTGACACTGTCTGCTGAGCCACTGTATCTAATACTATCCATAGCTATAGGGTCGTAGTGCTATAGATATGCTGTCTCCTATATATATATATATATATATATATATATATATATATATATATATATATATATAAATATATATACACTTGGTGGCCTAGCTGTATTTTTACATTGCACTCAGAACTGATAAATGTTCATTGTCGGGAGGGCGGGGGTTATGGGGGGGTGTTGTTTGTGGGGGGGCAGTCAAAAGTTTGCTATTGGGCCCAGTCTTTCCTAGTTACGCCCCTGACCCCATCCAATATCTAATGATCCAGAAGTCGAGAGCTAGCTACAATAAGGTGCAAAAAAGTGGGCAAATGTGATGCACAAAAACAATAGGGATCTATATAATACGCCCTAATAGGGAGTATGGATAAGGGTTGTCCTAATGGGACCTGTACTTTAAAAACTTCCATATTTTATCTATAAAACATTTAATATTGCCTTCATGTTTACAGAAAATTAAGTAGCGCTCTAAACACTTATATGGTGATTAAATAAAACATTAAAAAAAACTTCCGTGGATAAGAATGCAACTACAT
The DNA here is from genome assembly GCF_050947455.1 of Rhinoderma darwinii. Classification (NCBI taxonomy): domain Eukaryota; kingdom Metazoa; phylum Chordata; class Amphibia; order Anura; family Rhinodermatidae; genus Rhinoderma; species Rhinoderma darwinii. The sequence continues at coordinate 11,129,861 of NC_134691.1, read as the reverse complement.
TTGTGTAAGTCAGCTGAAATCTATGTGGGAGAAGGGAGGGTCACACAATTTTTGACTTGGGGACAATTATGTGATACAATCAAGAGTCATGTGTTGTTACAATGTAGAAACCATATTGTTACAACACATGCAGGGCCTCTACAATGTCAGCTTGTGTCAACTTTCCTACGTCAGTTAAAAGAAACACTTTTTTTTTTCTTTCATGAATATTAAATCTACTGCAAATTATTAGTTTAATGATGTAAATACTTTTTTAAAATTCATTTTCTATCTTTTTTTTTAAGCCTTCCAACGCAGCAACAGCTTGTTATATTTTCTAAATGGGGGCATGAGATGCTTGATATCGATCAAGCCGCTCTGCTTCATTAATGCGCGCTCCTGATCTGCTAACTACTGTAGTACTAGCTTAATCGGGAGTTATTGTATGTTCACACAGCTTATTTTCGTCCGTTTTTCGGGCCATAAACGGCCTCCAAACGGCCAAAAAATCGGAAGCTGAACGCCTCCAAACAATTGATTTCAATGGGAAAAACGGCGTTCTGTTCCGATGGGGCGTTTTTTTTATAAATATCCGCAAAAAGAAGCGCATGTCACTTCTTGAGCTATTTTTGGAGCTGTTTTTCATTGACTCCATAGAAAAACAGTTCCAAAAACGGCCATAAAAAACGCAGCGAGAAGGGCGAGTTGCTAAAAAAACGTCTTGAAATCAGCTCCGTATTTTCAGATGTTTTTTAGTAAGCATGTGCACATACCCATAGGGTCATTTTTGGAGCTGTTTTTCTATAGAGTCATTGAAAAATGGCTCCAAAAACGTGAAAATCAGGCGTAAAAAAACGCCCCATTCGAATATATTGCTGTATTTCCCGTTGAAATGAATGGGAATATGTTTGTAGGCATTCTGCTTCCAATTGTTCAGCCGTTTTTCAGGACATTTACGGCCCGAAAAACAGCTGAAAATAGGTTGTGTGAATATAGCCTAAGGTGGCAGACCATCTCAACCAGGCATGGTAAGCGTGGTTGAGATGAACCCCCCCCCCCCCGTATTCCCAGCAATCTTTATTTGTCCCCACTCTAGTTGTAGTGTACAGTTGACACACATCATAGCTCTCTCTTGTCAGGCGCGTTTGAGACTGTTTGGGACCGCTAGGCTCGTTCACAATGACACGGCCGGCCTTTCCTGGAGAGGAAATCATTACGCAAGCGCGGCTACCGCTATATGAAATCAGCGGTGGCCGGATGCCTAGGCAACGAGCAATATACAACGAGGGGCTGTCACAAAGATGGAGCCTCCGTATCTCTAAAACTATAACTTTTATAAAAATAAAGGTATTTACAAAACTGCATAACTTTTAGTTGATGAGCTTTTTAGGTTTATTTAGATGGGAATAATCCTTTACGTTGAATTTGTCCTTAAGAACTTTCATATATTATCCATAAAATAGATACAAAATTGGCGCCCTAATCTAATTGTTAATTCCTGTTCCCGTTATGCCTCCCAACTTGAAACAAATATATATTAGCGCCCTAATCTAAACACATATATGGTGGTTAAAAATGAAAAATAAATTCTGACTAAATCCTTTTATAGATAAGGATCCAACTAAATGTATGTGTCAGCTGATATCTATGTGGGAGGAGGAAGGGTCACACAATTTTTGACTTGGGATTTCCTCGGGATTTCCAGCACCAAAAGGTCTAGTCAACTTGGCGTTGAGTTGAATTGGCCCCTTGGGAACTTCCATCTATTATCTCTACAATAGATATTAGACATGTTTTCTGTATAGAGAATAATATACACTATCGTAACTGTTCTTCAATCGTTTTTATTTACGGCAATATCAAATAAAAAGAAGAAGACATTTATAACAAAAAATAAGCGTTGCTAAAAGTTAAAAAAAGGGCAATAAACAAGTTGCTTTTGCAAGTTATTGATGATCTTCTCTGACAGTTGTGAAAGGATATCAATAGTGAATGGGAGAGGATAATATATTCACTGTCAGACCACTTGACATTTAGTTTGTCCAACAGCATTTCTTGATGTACAGTTCAATTTATTTTTGCCCATGGATTTTTTAATATAAATTTAAGCTTACAGTATGTACACATTTCACCACTGCAAATGACATTGCCCTAACAGAAAACTGCTACTGAAGCCGTATTATGGTTTGGCTGTAAAATATATTTTATAAAAATACTTTTTTTGATTTATGTAGCATACAACAGATGCTTCCACCTCATAATGATGAGACAATGCTCTACATACATTGTGGTTGGGCATTGGCCTCAATTGTATTTATCAGATTTGATGATGGGAAACCAGGGATGTAACTAGAATGCATAGAGCCCCAAAGCAACGTCAGATATGGGGACCCATCTTGATGACAGCAAATTCAATTGTAAGAAGGCAAACATCCGCAGGACTACTTTGACAGTAGAATGGATAGTATTGTCAATCAGAGCTTTTGCGCAAAGGAGAACCTAGATAGTAGGGCAAGATATCAAAAAGTCACCAACGTGATTTATCCACAAAAACAAATAGGGTTTTGGCATCTTAGTGGGTCCCCTTGGCCTTTGGGCATCAAAGCAGCTGCTCTGTGGGTGGTCCAAAAATTCCACAAGGCTGAGGTGAGGATCACGTGTGAGAGGGCTATGCTGTGCCAGCAGGAGGGCAGTTGTGATTGACAGCTGCCCTCTTGGACTAATGCCCAGGATCGGAGGAAACTCTAATCCCAGCTTTTTAACCCCTAGATCACTGTGATCCATGTGGATTGTTTTGCTGACAAAGGTGGGAGGCTCCCATTGTCATGTCCCCATCAGCGCTGGCATCGTGATAGTTGGGGCTGATGGTTTTATATGGACAGTCCTAAAAATTTGTCTGTGTTTAGAAACAGTTTTAAAAGGAAGAGTCCCCTAATGGAACTACAAAAATGTACGAAAAAAACATTAGATAAGTAAGTGATATTAAATAATAATGACACAAATATATATATATATTTTTTTATTATTTTTTTCTTAATTTATTTTCTATAAACATCAAACAATATATACTTTTCAGGTCTCTACTTATTCGTAACAACCCATACAATAAATGTTACCTGTCTATTAAAGTATATGGTGAAGAACGTTAAAACAAAAGGAAAAACTATATTGGTTTCTGGGAGCTAAATATTGTTGGCCCATTATTTTGATAATCCATCAATATTTGATCATGGGGGTCAAACTGTTGTCAACCCTATTGATCGCTTAAATTGTTTACCTGAGCACAGTGCCGTACATACAGTTATGGCTGTGCCTGGAACTGCAGCTAGTTCAATGGAACGGGACTAAGCTTTCAGTGAGCTGCAGTACCAGGCAAAGCCACAACTGTATGTATGGCACTGTGCCTCGGTAAACAATGAAGCGAGTACGGTGGCCCCTTCATTCAGCCAATTGGCACAGGTGCCGTCAGTCAAACCCCTGCTAATCAAGTATTGCAGGCCTATCTTAATGAGTAATGTCCCAGAAAACCCCTTTAAGGGGTTAAAAATCCAAATGATAAATATTTAAGTCACCCCAATGTAGAATACATATTATTAAAACTGATTACAGTAATAAATGAGACGAGTTATGGGCCATTTTAGCTTTCATTGTGAACGTCTTGGGTCTGATATATTGTCTTAGATCATTAAAACACCAATTAAGAGAAGTTTTTTCTGAGATGTTTGCTAAATAAATAAGCAAATTACATCCAAACATTAATTTCTTCTTCCTCCAACAATTTCCGGGTACTTTGTATGATAAGAAATAACTGCACATTTGATTTAATCCATGCACCCGGTGTACAATTTATTTAGTTTAAATCCAATCTCAGGAATACTGACAAGCCAAGAAGCAATATAAGACTAATTAATTTTCCGAATTGTCGTATTTTGGCTTCATCACACTGAGATTAGTGCATACAAATAAATATTGGGAACATTATGAGTTGGCCAAGCTGTGCAAAATGAGTGATCAAAATACTCGAGTAATTATGCAGAATTAGGTCTGAAAGGGACGACTATTAAGAGCTACTTATAAAGAACTTGGGAGTGGGAGTCGAGTAGTCGATGAGTTTTACACTGTTCACAAAGCGCAGAATATATACATTCAACTTTTTAAAAACATATGAAAATCCTTGGGCTTAGAACAAATAATAAAAATCATTAACATATATGCAACCCGCTATTCTTTACCTATAGTATAATCTACTTATTCTGAATTGTTTCTGATTCCAGTAGCCATATTTTTCTTATTGATTTCACTATTAGTACGTTTTTGCCTTTAATACAAAAAAAGATCATCCAAAATACATGTGAACCCCTTTCTTTATCCTCCCAAAGTTAATTTTTTTTATTTTTTATTATATACCGATCTCCGATTTACTGTAACGACCGAGCTGCTCATTTTCATGATGGTCTGGGATAGGATTTAGTGTATTTTTTTACGTTACGATGAAAGGCCACAAATCCCAGCATCCCCTTTTTAGCACTCTTCTCTTGTTTTCACTGCCCACCCACCCGTAGCCTTTGTAGTATTGATGATAGCTCCAGCACCTTGCCCACATGTGACAAGTGATGCGCCAACACACGGAAGGGAAAGGCAGCTTAGAAGGAAAATATGAAAATTCGAGGATCCCGTGATGACTGCTAAATTCGGACAATTCGTGCATCTTTGGAGCTAATATTAGTAAGTTATTTTATTTTACGTACGCAGCCTTATATATTTTATAACTTCGAATAACCCATTTATATACGTGAGAATGAATGAGCAAGGCTGCAGCATAGATCACTACACAGGAAGAGTAAGGCGAGAGTACTGTCTGTGCCTTTATTATTAATAGCGAGAAACAGGGAGGCAGTAATATCTGTGCCAACATCATATAGAGGAAGAGAGGGGAAGACAGTACTGTCTCTGCCTACATCATTTACAGGGAGTTACAGAGATAAACTACAATCCGTGCCTACATCATTTACACAGGGAGACAGTGTTATCTGTGCCTACATCATTTCTAGGGAAAAACTTGCCAGCAGTACTATCTGTGCTCAGGGCCGCACTGTCCATGAGGCGAGATGAGCTTTGCACCTCAGGTGGTGCTCTGCTGCCTCTCTGAGGGGGCGGCAGCACCACTGAAACCAGCCGATGCCATGCCCTGCTGCACTACAGTTGTTCCTGCGCCTATAGGACGCAGACACAATTACATGTATAAGCGCTGAATGGCGTCATGTAGTCATCGCACCGCTTGCATCGTTGAAAGCCGCTGACTGTCAGGGCAAGTCATTCTGCCCGACCATTCAGCACCTTTCAATGGTGCAAGCATCGCAATGACAACATCGCGCCGCTTGGTCGTTGAAAGGCACTGATTGGCAGTGCAGAATGACTTGCCCCACCAAACAGAATCTTTCAACGATGGAAGCGGCATTCTGCCCTGCCAATCAGCTCCTTTCAACGATGCAAGTGGCGTGATTACGTCATTGTGCTGCTTCAGTTATTCAGCCCCAGCAGACCTCTTCAGAAGAGAATAGGCCTGCATTGCCACAGAACAGCGCTGGAACAAGATCAGGTGAGTATGTAAAGTTGTTTTTTTTTTCCTTTTAAAAGTGTGAGTGGCATTATCTACAGGGGGCACTATCAAAAGGGGGAGCTATATGTGGGGTACAATCTACAGGTGGGCTATATGTAGGGCACTATATACAGGGGGGCTATATCCGGGGCACTATCTACAGGGGGCACTATATGTGTGGCATTATCTACACAGGGGACTATATGTGGGGCACTATCTACAGGGGGCACTATATGTGAGTCAATATCTACAGGGGAGCTATATGTGGGGCACTATCTGCAGGGGGGCTAAATAGGTACTATTTTCAATGGGGGCTATATGGGTTGCGCTATTTACAGGGGGGCTATAGATAGGGCAATATCTACAGTGGGGCTATATGTGGGGTACTATCTACAGGGGGCTGTATGTTGGGCACTATGTACATGGGGCTCTTTGGGAGGTACTATCTACAGGGACCACTGTGTGTGTATTATAATTAGAGGTAGAGTGAATGGCGCTATTATATTTAGGGGCATAGTGTGTGGCAACATGAGGATTTTATCTTCGTTTATAGGTGCAGAAATGTTTGAAAAGTGAGAAGCTTAAGACATCTGAGCGGCAAACTGCAGACACGGGCTGTGGCTGGGAGAATTCATCATAGAGGTCTGGACCGGATGGAGAAGAAAAGAGAAATAGAACAACTAGAGTCTGAGACGACGTCACCGGTGAGTCACTTACTGTAAATGTTTATTCTGCCCCTAATCAACACTGTAGTCACTATATGATCTGCAGCGAGATGATGGGTGGTATGATTTTTTTTTTTGTGAAACAGCAACTCCCAGCATATCCTTACCACTGTTCGGGAGCTGTAGTTTTACGCCCTATACGGAAGGAGTTGCACTAAATTGAGCTGTCTTTGTGCTGGTTTTGTATTTATATATTGAGATTGGTGCTGGTGAGGTAGTTTTTAACCCCTTGAACTGCCACAATGCAGTAATACATGACCTGACAATATTTCCAAGCATTCCCCTGTATGTTTTTTTCAGATGCAGCAAAATCTATAAAATAAACATTTTAAACGGCGCACACTATATGCTAATTACTCATTAAAGGGTCATGGTGCGGTGCCGCTATCCTGATGTGTCACATAGTCCTGCCTCCAAACCCACCTTTCCATGCTTATACATCACTACCAGTCTCCTCCAACTTTCTCGGATGCACCATTGCCTTGTACTACATGGGCACGCACCGTGCAGCGAGATGTACTCTGCCCGGCTTCATTGCTGCACCGCGCATGCCAGGGGAGTACAAGGCAACGGCACATTCGCAAGAGTTACCATCTGTACCTACATCATTTACCGATAAAGACTCGGAGTGACAGAGATAAACTACAATTGGTGCCTATATAATTCACACAGGGTGACAGTATTATCTCTGCCTACATCATTTATAAGAAGTGACAGAGAGGCAGTAAAGTCTGTTTCTATATTATTTACAGGAAGAGACAGGTAGGAAGTAATATCTTTGTCTACATCATGTACAGGTAGAGGCAAAGAAGCACTCGCTTGCCTCATTTACTGAAAATGATGGGGACGGCACTATTATTGTCTACATAATTTACAGGGATTGATGGACAGGGAGGCTGCACCATCTGTACCTACATAATTTACAGGGAGAGACAGGGAGACAGTACTATCTGTACCTACAGATGTAGCCGTCTTTATCTTGACTTTTAACGCATTAAATAAACATTGGCTAGATCTCTTATCTTGACTTTTCCAATGACTTTTCAATGGCTTTTGTTGTGTGATATTACACTGCAGCAAGTTATCAGAATCAAGTTAAAGATGGCTACATCTGTACATCAACTACAGGGAGAGACAGGGAGGCAGTACGATCTGTGCCTACATAATTTACAGGGAGTGACAGGGGGGCAGTACTATCTGTACCTACATCATTCACTGGGCGTGACATGTCATCAGTGCTATCTGTACCTACATCAATTACACGGAGTGACAGGGAGGCAGTATGATCTGTATCTTTGTCATTTACTGGGAGTGACAGGGAGGCAGTAATATCTGTATCTACATAATTTACAGGAAGTGACAGGGAGGCAGTACTATCTGTATGTCACGAGGCGGTGTGTGGACCCACTGGACCGTACCGTGTAGCGGAATGGCAGCTGGCCAAACAGGTATGGTACAAAGTCTTTAGTCCATAAAAGGGTACCTAAGGCAATGTAGACAGCAGCAAGGCAGGCTCGGCTGGGACCAGGTGCAAGGTAGACGTCAGGCGTGGAGCAGCAGAACAGGCGTGGAGATGACGCACAACACGACAACAGCTCAGCATGGCAGTAGACCAGGATGGTACAGATAGCACGGGAAACAGGATACAGGTACGGGGAACACTGGGAAGCTGGAAGACACTTAGGAGACCATTGACAAGACAGACTAAGGGAAACAACAACAATTCTCAGGCATAGAAGCAGGGGGTTGGACCCCTCTTATAGTCTTATAGTCCAGGTATACTCACGGGTCAAAGTTCATCACAAGTTCCGATGTGCGCGCTGCCCCTTTAAGAGCAGGCACGAGCGTGCGCCCGCACCCTACAGGATCCGGCTGAGGTGAGTGGACGCGAGCGCTGTCCTCCTGAGGAGGAGGCTGGGGCCAGCGCTTGCCGACTCGTGGCTGCGGCTGTCAGGGGAGGTTGGAGCTGACAGCCCGCAGCCACTGACATTACACTGTACCTACGTCAATTACAGGGAGAGACAAGTCATCAGTACTATCTGTATCTACATAATTTACAGGGAGTGACAGGGAGGCCATACTATCTGTACCTACATCATTTACAGGGAGGGACAAGTCATCAGTACTATCTGTACAGGAAGTGACAGGGAGGCAGTACTATTGTATCTACGTCATTTACAGGAAGTACTAAATTAGAGAAATGAAAAGAAGACACGGCGCCACATAGTGCAATAAAGCGAGGGAGTATAGTGTGCAATATGACCACAAGAAAATTGCTCACCTTGAGGATTGGATACCAGTAGGTATCAAAAAAGCATGAAGCTGCAGCCAGGTCCGTACACATGCAAAACAGTTTTGCTGTCAAGTGAATATTAGGAATTACAGGAAAAAAGGACCACCGGCGCTGCTAATGATGTCGAGGCAATGATATAAATAATTAATATTTATTGTAAGACAGGGCTACGCGCTTCGACGCCGGACCGGCGTCTTCATCAGGCCTGATGATTGGCCTGATGAAGACGCCGGTCCGGCGTCGAAACGCGTAGCCCTGTCTTACAATAAATATTAATTATTTATATCATTGCCTCGACATCATTAGCAGTGCCGGTGGTCCTTTTTTCCTGTAATTCCTATTATTTACAGGAAGTAACAGGGAGGTAGTACTATCTGTACCCACATCATTTGCTGGTAGTGACAGAGGGGGAGTCCAATCTATAATGACTTCATATACATTGATGGAAAAGGGTACATTACTATCTGTACCTATAATGTTTAGTGGACAAATAGTTATACTAGCAAGGTGTCCATAATGTTTTTATCCAAGTCACACTATATCTAATATTAATAAGTCTTTAACAGCTGGACTGTTGTGGCCTCCTTATTGAGTGATGAAATATCTTGTGGACATTCTCAACTCACCTTGATTTACCATTAATAGATATTCCCTTTAAATATGTAAAATTTCGACCCATATTACAAGTCTCTAAAAAAATGAATGTGTTCTGTGTACCTCCTGAATTTAAACTGATAAATAATGTCATTCAGTGAAACCCCTCTAAAAGTCCACCTCTTTGAGAAGACCACTCCCTTATCAAGACCAGATTTCCCGTGACAAAATTTATGTTCCATATACTATACATACTGTGAATCTTCTTTCAGGAAATCATCCGCCTAGAAGACCACTTTTCAATGCAATTTATGGTTGTCTTCTGAAAGAGCTTTCATTGACCTTGTATCATTCTCAAAGCTCCTAGGCCCCATAGCAAAATTATGATTGCCCCCCCACCTACCTTTTAAAATACTTCTGTTTTCTTATGTGGCAGAGAGGCCTTTGGCACCAGGCATCAGGACTGCTACGGCTTCACCCCCTATAGCTATGCCCATGATCATCCTACAAAACAAGTCAACTACTGTCCAATTATAAAAACCTATACAAGTCAACATTTGCCTACTGTGTCTATTATTCCCATACTAGAACTACTCCTCTTTTGTTGCGGAAAATCGGCAGCATAATCCAGTAGCAGCAGGGTGGATGACATTTGAACAAATCTCCTCCACACGCCGCATAAATTATGAGCGGAAAACAGCTCAGAAATTGACCTGCAGTGCGATTTTTTAATCCGCAGCACCTCAATTGTATTTGTGTAATCGCTGCTTATTTGTTGTGGGTTTTCCCCATTGAATTCAACAGGGAGGTCAAACACGCAAGAAATAGTTGTTGCATTTTTATTGCTGTGGAAAAGCAGCGATTCGGCTGCAAAATAAGCAACTCAGAAAAAAATAAATCTTATACTTACCCAGAATTCTGTATTTCTTCGACCAGGCTGGCCTCCTGGGGTGACATTTCATCCCATGTGACCGCTGCAGCCAATCACAGGCTGCAGCGGTCACATGGGATGAAACATCATCACCGGAGGCCACCCTGCAGGACGGCAGAGGGACATGTCTCCATGACTACGTAAGTATCCACTTTTTTGTCTTATGGGCAGTTTTCCGCAGCGGACATTCCGGTTGAAAAACTGCTCCACAATTTGGTGCGGTTTTTCGGCCGGGATTCCCTGCGGCGCCCAGGGCGGATACGCTGTGTACATTTACGTAGAATATCCGACTGGAGTATTTTAATGTATTTAACTGGAGTATTTTAATGCGATAACATTTTTTCTTTAAAGCCGTAGAGGAATTTGTGAGAAAACAAGAGGAAGCGACCGGTTCTCATCAGTACCGATAGAGTAAGATGAAATATGTCTCTTTGCCTGCAGATGGAATCAATTATTGCCAGCCATCGTCTTGTTTTTTTTTTAGTGCTTTTAGACAGAATTTCGTGCTTGTTGCTGTAAACCTTTTATGAGCTGTATCTCGGCCGGGCTCTGACAGCTGGTATATTTCTGAAGAATTCAATTTGTTGTGATGCTCTTAGTAGAAGTGCAATCAAACACAATGGACTTCTGTGTACAGTAAGTAGGGGATAGAGCATGGAAAAACCCTTGGGGGTTCAAAAACACAAAGCAGATAGATCCTAATTTAACATCAAAAGGAATTGTCTCCATCACATCATATTATACCGCTAGTTATACAACCTGGAAATATTTATAGTAAAGCACAGGGCTGAACAAATGTTGATATTGACAAAAATTCTACAGTTCATCGCTTCTTAGGACCATGACAACAATGTGAACAATGGAAGATTGTGATAAATACTTTTTCCCCTCGAGCTTTTTCTGTAATGGGGCAACATGAAAGGAGAAAATGAAAGGGACACTAAATTTTAGGGGTTGTACGACATAAGAAATATGTGTCTAGTATTGCAGCTCCGCAGTCACAATTCCTCTTAAAAAGAACAAAAACATTTAAAAGCTAAACAGAATTAATCAATGAAAAAATAATAATATTGTATTTACATTGTCATTTTGCCTAAATGCTTTGCCTTAAAGGGGTTGTCTGGTTTCAAAAACCCTATTAGAAAATTGTATTAGTTAATAGAGAGGGAGACCCTAATTTAGGATACTCATCTATTAGTCGGAGCAAAAAAAGTGCCCCCCCCTCTCTCTCTCGGGCACCTCAAATTAGGATTTTTAAAGGATGTTGTATCTTATTATTATAATTGATATTTCTTATTCTGTAATCAATTGTATATTTTGTACAGCTTGTTATTGGAAATGTATATTATGCTAAGGGCCTGTATCAACGTTGTCTTTTCGTTGAAGCGTTCCGTTGGATCTTTCCATCTGGGGAGCCCCTCAATGTAATGGCAAGAGGAAACCGTAGCTTCCATTTGTATCACCATTGATCTCAATGGTGATGGATACTTTACTAATGGTTTCCAGTTGTCGCCGTTGTGTAAGGGTTCGGCTTTTTTAGCGGAATCAATACCGTGGTTTTTCTTCAGAAATTTTGCGATACCTAAATCTTCCTACATTCATACATTTCAGGATGAGATGCTTAATTTCTTCTGTGTTGCCTCCCCGTTGAGCATTTGCTGCTAGGTTCTCCAAGAGATTACAGCAGATCAGTGGAAGGCTCAGAAAAGATGCATTCTGTTGAGGATATTCCTCCTTTGCCAGGCTCGTTCAGCCCTGGGAACATCAGCAGCATCAGGACAAGTTTAGAGGTGATTGGGAGAATGTAGGAAGGGAGCAGAACGCTGGAGACTCATTCAGCAGCCAGCCAGCCTGCACAGCCCAGAGAGTCAATAGCGGAGCTCGGGGGAGGAGCAGTAGGGGGGGATGCAGGAACTTTTCTTCATTTTGTCACACCTTTTAACAATGAAAGAAGATATCCAATCACCTCCTGCTCCAAATCAGACGATTTTGTCGACTCCATGACTTGGATGTTTCCCATGATCTGGATCACGGAAATTTTTGGTCCCTTCAGTTCTGATGGTTATCGGATGATATGTGCACGTAGCCATTTTTAGGCACCTGTAATTGTCATGAATAAGTAGTGATCTTTTTTTGCACTGAAGATATTGTTATGCACTTTATTTACCGTTTGATTACGCGATTGGGAAGGAACCATCCCGTTAATGCATTAAAAGCTACAAGGAAAGGGTTACTGTTCCTGAATGTGCATATAGACATTAGTGGCAGGTATGAACTCTGCACATCCTGATCTTTTATTTTTAGGAGGTGTCGTGTGTCTCCGGCTCTGCTACGGTAAGATTTTTAACTACACATGTGAATTTTTATGCAATTTTTATATATTACACATAGCTGAAAAATTGCATGAATGCATCCATAAGTGTAAAGTGCTGAGTGCCATTTTCACAATATGTCATGTGTGTACATCAGGAAATGTAAGGGTGCTTATGGGGGTATAATATGACTTTTCTTTTAATTTTGTATGTCAAAAGGGTGAAATTTGTACTAAAATCTCTGGCAGCGAAAGGGATAAGGGGATAGTATTCATGCCAACGGAACTCCCAAATAGTAGTGTGAACGGAGCTTTATTATATTATTACTTTTAGCAGTGGTATATCAACACACTAAAAGGCTGCAATATTTATCACAGGCAATCTGTATAGTCAGAGAGTTGGACCTCGCTGACAACTGCGTTGGATGCTCCGTTAGGGGCCTCCGTGGCAGATCCGTCCGAAAGTACTGGAAACAATACTGCAGCAAGGTGCCTTATTGTTTCCGGTAAAACCACGGACTCCCCAACAGAAACTTGATGAAACCCATTAAAGTCAATGGGTTCCGTCGGTCGCTAGTGGTGTTTGTCGTGCAACGGAACCGGCACTTCCGGTATTTTTGTTGTTCTGCTCCCCTGATGGAGCAGAACAATGGAAGCCGAAAGCAGGTGTGAACCCAGCCTAAGCGGTATGTGCAATGAACTAAATACTCATTTGTCACAGTAAAACAAAAACAATAAAAAAAATAAAACAAAAACACAAAATTAGAAAAATGAAAAAAAAAAAGGGATCTTCAGTTTCCATTGTGTAGTTAAATGTAAGAAGTTTTGATTGGTGGGGGTCCGAGCACTGAGACCCTCACCAATCACTAAAATGAAGCGACAGATTTGCTCATGTGAGCGCTCAGCCGCTTAATTTCTGTTCGGCTTATTCCGGAAAGCCGATGTATCAGAGTACGGGCTCATAGACTTTCTATTGAGACCGTACTCTGATGCATTGATTTCCGGAAAAAGACGTACAGAACTGAAGCGGCTGAGCGCTCACACAAGTACTTCTGCCGTGTAGTTTTAGCGATTGGTGGGGTCTCAGTGTTGTCACTATAACATAAACAGCACAAACGTTTGAACAGCATATTCCAACAAAATGAAACAAAACGTGTATACAGGTGCAAGAACGTTTGTGACAGCAAATTAATACAGCGCACAAGAAAATGGCGACAGCACACTGCGAACACTAATGCCACCTAACCCACCTGCCACTACATAGTCCCAGTTCTGGGTGTATGTGCAGCGTAGGTTCCCATCTCATAGAGGTCGCCTTGTCGTGGCAGGTGGGCTCACACAATTTGATCAAAATGTGCGCTAAGAATTTCCCTATTGTAAGTAGATTTAGCAGTAATGCATATTTATTTATATTTAGTGGCTTAGGTGGCATTAGTGTTCGCAGTGTGCTGTCGCCATTATCTTGTGTGCTGTATGTCACTATAACATGTCAGAAGTTTGTCGAATGTTTAGTAACCCTTTAATTACAAACTTTGTCACAGTCGTCTTTTATTTCCTTTCCATGAAACTCAGCAGTAACATCGGCCATAATACCATCCCGGACCCTAAACGTGTCTCGCCTTCCCGCCATTACACAATCTATGAAGCTAATCATGTTTTTAAAAAGACTGATATTATAAGGAAATAAAAAGGTTCATTATGTCTTAGCTGCATAGATTAAGAGACTGCAACCTGGGACGGGGGAAGTGTAGATTAAGTTTGACATTTAAATAAAATTGCGCAATAAAAACAATTAGGACATTAATGTAAAATGATCTCACGTTTCTTTTTTTATTATCATTGACCTTTTAGAGCCCACTGAATTTCTTTTACTTTATCAGTTTGCAAAGTATCTTTGAGGGTCCATCTGGGAAAAGAACAATTTAGAAAATGGAAAATGCATTCATTTGCTTTGCTTCAGCTGCGCGGTGGCTCTACAACATTACCTCTGAGATATAGCTCTTTGCTTCCATACCCTCATCATAGCATCTTATAAAGCTGCAAGTCCTAGACAGACGCCTCTCAAGACGTAGCTAAGTCATCATACAAGATGCAAGTGAACTCCTGTCATAACTAAGATCTACGGCAATAACAAGTAAAGAATTCTCAATGTCACCTTTTTCTCTATCCTTGATGCGACCAAAGTCTCAAAACCTATTGAAATCATTCCTCCCTGGCAAATATGGTTATGGGTCCCTCATAGTCATAGATAGAGTCTCCTTCACCTAGGGCAAATGTTTAGTTTGTTGCCCTAGCCGTGTTTCTAAATATACTGGCCAAGGCCGAGTCTTGTGTTGGCACCAGCACCAAGGTCACCTGCACCGCCAGCCCCCTTAGCTACATCCCTGGGGCTCCTTACAGCTCAAAATACCGTTTTGTTTTTTTTACATTTATTTAAAGGCTTTGTACACTTTTGAAGACAATTATTTATTTTTAAAAATCAAGGTTTTATTGGATTTTAAACAATTTTTCAATTGGTTTTTATTTTAAAAAAAGTTACTTTTTGAGAAACAGCTTCTATGTATCCTGTATACATAGAAGCTGTATTTTGCAGTCAAAGCCGAATCTGTCATCTCAGCGGGACTGGCGGCTTCGGTGAACGCTGGTCCTGCGTGTCTGGATGCAGCTGTCATCGATCACATCTATGTTCATAAACTTAGGTGTGATTGGTAACAGCTAATTCTTGCGTATCAGAGATACATAGGACGAGCTTTCTGCCGAGCCGTCAGTCTTGTTGACCTGACGGATTCGGCTTTGACGGCAAGCGACAGCTTCTATGCATACAGGATACATAGAAGCTGTTAATTTTTAAAAAAAATAAAAATTTAAAAGTTGTTCAAAATCAAACAAAACATTGGTTTATTAAAAATAAAAATTGCCTTCAAAAGTCTAGCTTTAAAAAAATTTAATTCTTTTTTTTTTTCTTGATCAATCTTCCTTTAAAGATATGTCTCGTGATTTCCATATTCCCCCCTCCCTACCCAACCTGCAAAAGATGGGGAAAAAAATTTGCAATATACTTACCATTAAAATTCCTCACTAATACCCTCTAGTACAGCGACCGGGCTGCAGGGATGCTCATGCCACTTTGTACTATGGCCGCGGTCCATGACATCCCTATAGATGAAAGATCACTACAATGAATGACGTCACCATGCCCACTGGACAGCGCAGCCATGTGACACAATGTCAGTATAAAACCTACAGCACCGTGGCCTAGTCGTTGAAGCGGAACTCAGGGGATTGGCAAGCAATCGTTTCCCAAACTTTTGTAGGTTAACAGGGATTTTCGTTGCCACAGAAACTGCACCATACATTTTTATATGGTCGAAAACTTTTCTGAGCTCCCAGTCTTCTGCTTCCCCTTGTTTTAGATGTGTTGGCGCAATAAAAAAAATGGTTGCAAAGATGAACATGGCCTTTAAGGCAAACTTTTCTGGACAAAATGTGTTTCCATGAGTCAAAACGACATATGTCCAGAACTGGTTAAATTAATGCATGTTGCTCTAATTGTATGCAAGCCTTATTGTTGTGTCCGCGGTCACTGAAAGCCGGCATGCCGTACCTACCGGCAGCCATGACTGCGGGACACTAACAGCTTGTTGGCATCCCCCCTAGCGTCCCTAACTCACGCGGGTGCTTCCTTCTGCTTCTAGGGTGCGCGTGCTCGTCCCCGGCCTTAAAGGGTCAGTGCGCACACCAACTATATGTTCCCTAGCCTATCCCCTTACTTCCTGGACTATATAAAGAGCTCTGGCCTTCCACTTCTTGCCTGAGCATTGTTGTTGTATTCCCATGTTAGTCTAGCAAATGATCCCTTAGCTGTTATCCTGCTCCCAGTGTTCCTATGTACTACTACCTGTATCCCATAACTGTGATTGTTCCTGAGCTACATCTAGTATTGGAGTCGTGTTGTCATCTGCCATGTCTTTCTATCATCTGCCATGTCTGGTATCATCTTCCACGCCTGGTGTCGTCTACCACACCTTGTGTCATCTGCCACATCTGTTGTCATATGCCATGCCAAGCATCACCTGTGCCACTTGTCTGCTACTCCGAGCATCTTCCTGAACATCCTCGCAGGTACTCTTACCACAAGGACTGTTATTGACTGAAGTTTGGCCAGCTGCTACTCCGCTACGGCGGAGCGGCCTATTGAGTCTACATACCCCACAGGTGTGACACGTATCCTGTAATTCAATATGTAGTGCACTAGTATCTGTCTAACCATAGCTTAAAACATTTAGCATTTTCTCAGGGAGTGTAGTGAGCATGCTCTGTGCCATGTAAAGAGGTCACTGGGCAGAAAGGGAGTGGCAGAGGTGTGACTATCATCTATTGTCAGTGGTGAATCCCATGTTATCTGCCTCCAGCTTCATAATAGAGGTGTTATCTTTTGTCCTAGTCCCACCCATTGATGAAAATAAGATGACTGCTAAGTAGTGATCTCTTCAGAACAGGAAGTGTCAGCATATTGTGAGGGCTTAGTGGCCAAAGTAAAATATGCTAAATTTTAGAATTGGATGGCAAATCTACCCATACAGTGAGGCATCCTATGCTTTCATGTTGATGCTATACAAGGTAGATTAGTTAATTCTGGAGCAGGGTGACAACTGCATTTGGAGCTGTGATGGAAGCCATTTTTTTTATCACAGCTTCCAGTCCAGAAACAGATATAACTAAGAAACAACCAATAAGAACTTTGACAGAAGAAAATGACTAAATCACTTTTATATATTTTTTAGCTTTTTTTTTGTTTTAATAGAAATGCTCTACTAATGTTTAACATTAACGCAATATATAGAGGGAAACTTTCTGCCAGACTTTGCGTTCCCCAGACCTCTGCCTGTTAACATGATCAGCTATCTCAAATGAGGTGGACGGTGAAGAAGGGAGATCAATTTGCAACCTCTGTATGTTAGATTGTCCAAGCTTACACACCAGGTAATTGTTGAAATAAATCAGTAGGAAGAAGCCTGCGAGCAAGGCCAGGAAGGATGCAGAAATTCTTCTTTACTGATAATTAGCATGAACTCACAAGAGTAATATGTTCCTTTCCGGAGGCTGCTGTGTACTCAAGAAATAAAAATAATCTGGACAAGTAATTGGTTTTTAAAATAATGGTGACACTATGTGCCAAAAGCCCGTATAATCCATACAACGTGTATATTAATTGGTGAACTGCAGACCGGCTCTCATGATTTACATTTCGTAGAATTAGACTTTATATTATATGATATTGCCTCTTATACAAGGTGTCACCTTCATTATTGCTCTATAGTTTATTGTACCTGTACTTCAAAAGATATCATATTATAATGCCCAGATACAGGCAGTGTTGTATAAAAAAACAAAAAGATGATAAAAATAATTTTATTCTTGCCAACATCGTCCTCGTTTTCATCATCACCATAATCTTAAACCTGATCAACAAATCCATTTTGCTTATCTTAATCATCACCTCCACCACCGCTACCACCACCGTCACTCTAATTCTCACCATCATTGTCATAACTACCACAATCACCATCATCAATATGATCAACATTACCAATATTTTATTTCTCATCATCACCACCACCATCAGTCTCCCTATCATGCTTATCTTCATAATCACAACCACCACCACCATTCTCACCATCATGCTTATATTATATATCATCACTTCCACCACCATCACCATCAATCTTAACATCAATATGGTCAACATCACCAATATTTTCTTCCTTATCATTACCACCACCAACAGTCTTCACCATCATGCTTATCTTCATAATCACAACCACCACCACCATTCTCACCATGATGTTTATCTTCTATATCATCACTACCACCACCAATATCACCATCATTCTTAACTTTAATATGGTCAACATCACCAATATTTTCTTCCTTATCATCACCACCACCACCATCATCACCACCATCATCACCCCCATCATCACCAAAATGCTTATCCCCATCATGATCACCATTATCCTCTTCTTCATGACAACTGTCACTACCACCATCACCATCACGCTTAACTTCAATATTATCAACAATACCAATATTTTCTTCCTCATCATCACTACCACAATCACTCTCACCATCATGTTTGTCTTCTTCATCATCATCATCATCATCATCACTACCACCACCACCATCACCAACATTGTTAACTTCAATATGGTTAACATCGCAAACATTTTCTTCCTCATCATCACCACCATCATCACCACAATGCTTATCCCCATCATGATCACCATTATCGTCTTCTTCATGACATCATTCTTAATTTCATCATCATCACTACCATCACCACCATAATCAACATTCTTAACTTCAATATGGTTAACATCATCACCACCACAATGCTTATCTCCATCATGATCACCATTATCCTCTTCTTCATCATTATCATCATCACAACCACCACCACCTCCGGCCAGTTACCTCCGATCCTGGCCGTCTAACCCCTAAGATGCCGCAGTTGCTATTGACTGCGGCATCTTAGGGGTTAAACGGGGCTCCCTCTGTCACACCATCACCCCCTTCCCACAAAATACCTGTCCACCCCAGGCCGGATGTGGCTGTATGCTTGTTATGCCATGCCAGTTTTACACTGAGGCAGTAATGCTTAGTTATTCGAAGTAAAGCAATGTTTTATATCAGCGATCAAACTACCACTTTCTGAAGTCCCCTAGTGGAACTAAAAAATAATTAAATAGTGCACATAGTAAAAAAAAAATAAAAAAAATAAAGTAAAAATATATATATATACATATATATTTTTTTATTTATTTTTTCACATAAAAAGTGGTTATATTTGGAGCTCTATATCAAAAAGACTGAACTGCAGGCCCTAGAAATATGCATGATGAAATTAATCAGCTCATAATTTTGGACTCAAACATGAAATGATGTTCACAGTCGCAGGTTCACTTTTAGGGCTTATTCAGACAAACGTGAAATATGTCCGTGCACGGACCTATGTTAGTCTATGGGGCCGTTCAGACGTTCAGTGATTTTCACGCAGCGTGTGTCCGCTGCGTAAAACTCACGACATGTCCTATATTTGAGCATTTTTCGGGCATCACGCACCCATTGAAGTCAATGGTGCGTGAAAATCACGCCCAGCACTTTCGCGTGACGCGCGTGATTCGCACAACAACAGTAAAAACTATGAATGAAAACAGAAAAGCACCATGTGCTTTTCTGTTTACAAACATACAAACAGAGTGTCAAAATGATGCCGGCTGCGCGAAAATCACGCAGCCACGCATCATATGGTGATAACACACGCTCGTGTGAATCCGGCCTAAGTCTGAGAATCTGCTGGACTAAGGGCATGGCCACACGTGGCGGAATTCTTCCACAACTGTCCGCATCAATACCGCACATAATCTGCATTGCAGATTCTGTGGCGGATCTGCCCAAAATGGGCAATAAATTGATGCGGACTAATGGCTGCGTATTAAGGTGAAAGTTCTTCCCTTTTCTCTATCAGTGCAGGATAGAGAGAAGGGACAGCACTTTCCCTAGTGCAAGTAAAAGAAATTCATACTTACCGGCCATTGTCTTCGTGACGCGTCCCTCTTTCGGCATCCAGCCCGACCTCCCTGGATGACGCGGCAGTCCATGTGACCGCTGCAGCCTGTGATTGGCCTGTGATTGGCTGCAGCCTGTGATTGGCCTGTGATTGGCTGCAGCCGTCACTTAGACTGAAACGTCATCCTGGGAAGTCGGACTGGAGACAGAAGCAGGGAGTTCTCGGTAAGTATGAACTTCTATTTTTTTTGACAGGTTGCTGTATATTGGGATCGGTAGTCACTGTCCAGGGTGCAGAAACAGTTACTGCCGATCGCTTAACTCTTTCAGCACCCTGGACAGTGACTATTTACTGACGTCGCCTAGCAACGCTCCCGTAATTACGGGTGCACACACGTAGTCACCCGTAATTACGGGAGCCCCATTGACTTCCTCAGTCTGGCTGTAGACCTAGAAATACAAAGGTCCAGCCAGAATGAAGAAATGTCATGTTAGTAAAATCAATACGCTCCGCAGCACACATAACATATACATTACATCTGCGGACTTCATTGCGGAATTTAGAATCTCCATTGAAGTCAATGGAGAACTTCCGCAATGAGTCCGCAAACAGTCCGCCACACGTCCGCAACATCCATTGTATGCTGCGGACACCAAATTCCGCACAGCAGCCTATGCTCCGCAGCGGAATTTTCCGCATCGTCTAAACGAGCCCTACTAAAAAGCAGTGGAAGGCAATGGAGAAAAGGGTCCGCTGCGGATTAACGCTGCGGAGTGTCCACAGCAGAATTCCAGAGCAATTCCGCCACGTGGGGCTTTGCCCTAAGGGTTAAAGCAGTTATTCAGGATAAGAAAAACATGGCTGCTGTCTTCCAAAAACAGCGCCACACCTATTGGCAGGTCATGTTTTGTTATTTCAGCTCAGCTCCATGTACTTCACTGGCGCTGAGCTTCAATATCGGACACATCCCGTAGATAAGTGTGGCGCTGTTTCTGAAAGAAAGAAGTTATATATTTTTTTTTAATCCTGTACAACCTCTTTAAGAATGTGGTTCTGATTCAGATACATGAGCGATAAGCTGTTTGCTCTGTAAACAAGAATTTCAAAGTATGTCTGAGATGTATTCATTCTCTTTAGGGAAAAATAATTGATTTCCTTTAGAAGAAAGTTCCTGAGCTGTTTATTCTCTTTCATGTTCTTTTAGGATATTAATAACCTTGCAATTAGCACATGTGAAGCAGTAGGGTTGGCATGAACGGCTGATCACACAGACAAAGTCATTAATTTATATTTTTCAAGCCATGTCAGTAAATTGGAATTTTAGTTCTATATCTATTTTATAGTTCATAAAGTCAAATATTGCAAAGCTGTTAAAATCCGGGCATTGAAACGTACACTGAAGACGAGGGTTGTAATCCCTATACACCGATGTAAATGTTTTATAATGAAATATAATGTATGATCGTAAAACTTCATCCATGTGCCGCCATTAATCATGCCAGCAAAAGAATGCACACAACCATACTGGATTGTGTGTGGTTCAATTAAAGAGTTCCTCCATCTTAATATACACTGAATGGGCACGTTATTTAGACCCCATTGGGTAACGCTTTGGACCTCTTTGATCTTCAGAACTGCCGCAATTCGTGGTAGCATAGATTCCACTAGGCGTTGAAATCGTTCTGCAGGAATATTGGCCCAATCGGACAAGATCGCTTCTCGCAGTTGCAGAACAGTGTCCTTCTGCCATAGGGTAAACAGGGATGAGCTTGGTCGGCCACAATGCTTAGGTAAACCCTACTGTTCAACCATCCATCCACAGTTATAAGAGGACCCAGGGTGCCAAGAAAACACCCCCCACAGCATTACTCCACCTCCACCAGCTTGAACTGTTCACACCTGACACGAAGGATTCATTGATGCATGCTGCTTGCGCCAAATTCTGATCTCCAATTAACATGTGCCACAGAAATCCGAAATCATCTGACCAGGCGAGGTTTTTCCACTGCTCAGTCATCCCATTTTTGTGCTCCTTCACCCACTGGAGTCTTGTCTTTCTGTTTCCCTTAGATGGCAATGGCACTAAAACTGATCTATATATATAATTTTTATTTTTTTAAAGTCTGATAAGTAAGGAATCACACATGCCGTTTTCGATGTCTTCATTGGTGTAGTTTTTAATGCAGTTTTTTTAAGCCATATAATAGAGTGGATACCAACGGCAGAGACATCAATATTTCCTTTATATATTTTCTTCTATTGGGTCCACTTATGGATTAGGCTTAAAAAACTGCATGTGCAAATCTAGCCTTACACTGACCAAGATGTTGAATAGCACAACCTGACCGCTGCCAAGCCACTTTTCATTCATCCAAGCTTAAAGTGTATGTGAATTGTGCAACATTGTTTTCTCCACTGAACCAAAACAAGAAAAAAAAGGAGACATGATATCGAATTGAGTGAAGGGAGTGGGAGATTGCAGCTTCACAGGGAACACCCACTGAGCTCTGAACCTGAAGCTCCACAAGCAAGCTTGTCACAGATAGCAGGTCTTAAAAATGAAAGAAGCAATGCTGAAATCAGCCAAGAGCATAGTGCAAACTGAACATCTCCAAATACATATCTAAAAATATATTTCCAATGACATACAGATGTAGCCATCTTTATCACTCCAATATCTCTTTTACTTATACTGGTGTAAAAACTCCAGTCTTATTAAATGTGAGTCCCTGTCTTTTTTATCTTTTTGCAGACCCGTATAAAAAAGTTAATCGACTGGTCCAAAATAAAAAATAAAGTAATTAAAGACCTTCTATGCCCTTTCCCACATGCATACTAGTAATTATTATTGCAAAATAGTCACTTTTTGTGGTACTCACCATCTCCAATATCCCCCCTAGTTTTGACTTCTGTTTTTGAGACGGGACTTACAGTTTCATTGTGTGCTAAAAAACTACATTTCCCGCCATCCTCTGCTTTCCACTCTGCACATCTTTCAACCACGGGCCCGCAATGGTCTAACACTAGCTCTCTGTTCTATACCTTGATTGAAACCAGCCCCTTGCCTCCCCCAGCTGTTCGTGTCGGCATGTCATCAATCCCGTGATCCCAAAGGGCTATTAATCTTACTCTGTTCAAGCTCCTTTTGGTCACTTGATGAGTGACGAGCCGACATGGGGGCAGCCCTCAGTCACATGGCACTATGTCGATACGTCGCAGCACCGGAAGAAACAACACAACTTCCTGTACCGCGTGACTGAGCAGCGGATCCCGGCTGTTTCACAATACAACTTTATTAGTAAGTGTCATAAAATGAATTCTGATTTTTGGATAAACCCTTTAAAGATGTTGCTTCATAAAAGATATAGTGACATAAAATGTAGAAGTAAAAATAAATAATTGAAGGTAGATTCCATTTTATATATATGGGGCATAGGGCATGGTGTAGGATGGGGCCACCAACATTTTCTGATGATAGGAAAGGTGAAGAAAGGGGCAAATGAAGGACCTAAGGGCTGAAGAACAATATTGGGACCTGGCTGGTACACACAATTATGCAACTGAGTTGCGGCTGCACTTTGTCTTTGAAGATGCATTTAAATCCCTGCGCATCTCATGTGTTTGGCAGCAGAGTCCTGACATTATCTAATCAATCTGCAACCCTTTCAATGAAAACATGTCCTCTGTGTTAGACGGCCCACATCACAGCCTTACAGCTTGACCTTTCTCTCATTCCCTTTTCTTTTCATTTGTTATGTGATGGGATCGTTATAGATGGAAACCACAGGAGACATCTATAAATTTGCATTACATGTATATTTTATAGGGAAATTGATGACTCGCCCGAACGTATGCAATGTAAACCCCCTGAGGATCACACTCTAGAGGTGGAATGAAGACATCTGTGATATATGTTATCTCAGAAACCAAATGTAGCGAGATGTGTCACCCTGTATTTGGTAAAACTGTATTATATTTTACAGAGTGTACAGATGTAGCCAAGTTTATCTTGACTCTTATAACTTGCTGCAGCGTGATATCACACAACAAAAGCCATTGAAAAAGTCAACTTAAAGTTGCTTGACACTGTATTTAAAGGGGTTTTCCCATGAGGGATATTTATGACATAGGATATGTCATAAATGTCAGATAGTTGCGGGTCCCACCTATCTCTAGAATGGGGTCCCCTAAACCCTGTTCTTTTTGTGTTCACGTTGACTCCCGGCTACCTACTGATTACATGATCGGAGTTACGAAAACAGCGTAGATCACATGCTAGGCTGCTTCCGTAACTGCCATTCACTACTATGGGAGTTACGGAAACAGCGTAGCTCAGCGATCTACGCTGTTTCCGTAACTTCCGACCATATAACCAGGAAGTGGCCGGGAGTCAACGTGAACACAAAAAGCTAGAACGGGATTTAGGGGACCCCGTTCTAGAGATAGGTGAGGGTCACAGAGGTGGGACCCGCATCTATCTGACATTTATGACATATACTGTGGGTAGGTCATAAATGTCCCTCACGTGAAAACCCCTTTATTACATTATAAGCCAAGATAAAGATGGCTCCATCTGTACAAACCTATAAATGTATTCTACATCGGAAATATATTATCCTAGAGCAAAAATCAAACCATACTATATTGACCTTCATGTATTATCCAGGGAAAAAGTTGTATTACACCTTATGTTATAAAAATACTCAAAAAATTATTAATTCACATCAACATAAATATGTAAAGTATACATATAAAAAACACACTAGGCTACATAAAAACATGAGAACAGCACGCAGGTCTCCACGCTCCTAAACTATCTCCATCATCCAATCAAAGCATGTCACAAAAAATATGAATATAATCTATAGCCAATATACTAGGGGCGCTATATTTCATGTGTCATCTGTGCAGCTGCACAGGGGTCCAGTAGGTTCCACGTGTATGTTCACACGGAGTGTTTTCAGCCATTTTTCGGGCTGTAAATGTCCCGAAAAACGGCTGAGAAATCGGAAGCAGAACGCCTCCAAACATCTGCCCATTGATTTAAATGGGAAAAAGGGCGTTCTGTTCCAACAGGGCGTTTTTTTACGCGCCCGTTCTTCAAATAAGCCGAGTAAAAAAACGGCCGCGAAAAATACGTGAATGTCACTTCTTCAGCCGTTTTTTGGAGCCGTTTTTTCATAAACACTTTAGAAAAACAGCTGCAAAAACGGGCATTAAAAACACGGCGAAAAACGCGACTTTGATTAAAAAATGTCTGAAAATCAGGAGCTGTTTTCCCTTGAAAACAGCTCCGTACTTTGAGACGTTTTTTATTTTGTGTGCGCACATACACTCAGGGTGGGTGCTCGTTGCTGGTCTATTGGAGAGCAAAGAACCCATATACTGTTTTTCACGGGACCCTCTGCTGTCAGTGTCCACCACTGCAATAAATAAAGGTGGAATCCCGATCACTAATCCTAAATACACCAAAGTAAATTATTTGACAACAAATAACAATAAAGAAGGAATAACGGCTACTTTCAGTCATCGGAGAGAATCCAAGTGCCTCAAAGACCCCGATGCACGATTCTCCACCAGCTTTGTCAGGGAGTTATGTGGCAGAAGGTTAAATATTAGCGTCAAATCGAAGGTAGTGTCCAAAAAAAGGAACATTAATCCCCAATATCACGATACCTTATCGCATGCGTGCATGTTATACGATGCATAGTGCTGGTGAGGGCACTGGTGATGAACTTTGGGGTCATGGCCAATTTCTAGACCGATCTTGAAAGCATCACCATTTTAGCTTGATTAAGTTCTGGCATGTGGCTACGTGTTAGTGCCCTTTACAAATATAACTTTTTTACTCCTCACAACCATCCAAGAAGAGCTGTAGTCAGGCATTCTTTCATCCTGGGCAAAGGTTCAGTTTGCTGCCCCATCAATGTATCTAAATATCCTGGACAAGGCAAATTGGCCTTTTGGCACCACGCCAGAATCAGGCAACCCCGACACATGCCTAGGTAGCCCCCCAAGCTACACTGCATCCTGGTATATATCATGGTGTACATAAACTTTCTATTTTTAATCAAAGTCTCACAACATCTTTGCTGTTATTGATCGTCATAATGTTCACCATATCTAATCTTTGAAATGCATATAGTGACAGAATGGATATAAAACATAGTACAGCATTTTTTTTTTTTTTTAATAAATATAAATTGCTTGGGAGAAACAGAATGAACTTGCATAAAGAAGAAATAAATGGAAGAGCAGATTAACGCCCCATGCACACGACCGTGGATTTCGTCCATAATTACGGACCCATTCAATTCTATGGCCGACGGACACGCTCCACAAAAGACATAGAAAGCTCTGTAAAAAAAAAGACGTCCTATTTTTTGCTTTTTACGGACCGTGCTCCCATACTTTATATGGGAACACGGCCCGCAAAAGTGGGTGGCTGTCCGAGGAACGTGATTACGGGCACGGTCCTGTGCATGGGGGCTAACACCAATTAACATAATTAGCATAATGTACAGTATATAAGTGTCTTTTCACAATGTGTGTTCAAATCATGATTTATTTCCATGATTTTAAAAATAAAAACAATTTATTTTTTGGGGTAATCGAACTGTGTGAATAGACCCTTAAGGAAAAGCCCTTAATATATAAGGG
Organism: Rhinoderma darwinii; assembly: GCF_050947455.1. Taxonomy (NCBI): domain Eukaryota; kingdom Metazoa; phylum Chordata; class Amphibia; order Anura; family Rhinodermatidae; genus Rhinoderma; species Rhinoderma darwinii. The sequence continues at coordinate 11,103,199 of NC_134691.1, read as the reverse complement.
GTTAATAACTTTTTTTTTAATCCTTTGGTACTTATGGATAATAAGATTCTATAGAGTTGCTGGAGAACCTCTCCTGCCCTGCATTGCACAGGCAAGGCAAGCTATAAATGGGCACTGTGTAATGCTTAATTTCTCCTGTGGTGGTGCTGCAGGGAAATTGAACACTTGCTGCCAGATTTACCCACAGATCACAGCTGATCGAAGGTGGTCTTAGCAGGGAGACACTTTATGATCAACTTATTTTCAAGGGACCCTTTAAGAAGTAGGGATTGTCCAAGGCAGACTATGACTTTAAAGAGGCTCTATCACCAGATTTTGCAACCCCTATCTGCTATTGCAGCAGATAGGCGCTGCAATGTAGATTACAGTAACGTTTTTATTCTTAAAAAACGAGCATTTTTGGCCAAGTTATGACCATTTTTGTATTTATGCAAATGAGGCTTGCAAAAGTCCAACTGGGCGTGTTTAAAGTAAAAGTCCAACTGGGCGTGTATTATGTGTGTTACATCGGGGCGTTTTTACTTCTTTTACTAGCTGGGCGTTCTGATGAGAAGTATCATCCACTTCTCTTCAGAACGCCCAGCTTCTGGCAGTGCAGACACACAGCGTGTTCTCGAGAGACCACACTGTGACGTCACTCACTTCCTGCCCCAGGTCCTGCATCGTGTCGGACGAGCGAGGACACATCGGCACAGGCACAGCTTCTGTATCCACGCCCATAGATAATCAGTCTGCACCTACTTCTATGTCTGTGAGACTGACTCCATCTTCCACCACTCAGGATGGCAGGCTTAGGAGTGGGAGAGCCTATCACAGTCTGGCCAGACGGAGCTAGCTCCCGCCCTCTGTCTATTTATACCTGCCTTTCCTGTTCCTCCTTGCTTGTGATTCTTCTCTGTTGGTTTCCTGGCCCTGCTGCAGCTTCTGTACTATTTGACCCTGTTTCATATGACCCTGGCTTACTGACTACTCTTCTGATCTGCGTTTGGTACTTCGTACACTCCTGGTTTTACTCGGCTCGTTTACTTCTCTTGTTGCTCACAGTGTTGCCGTGGGCAACTGCCCCGTTTCCCTTTGTTCTGTGTTTCCTTGTCTGGTTGTCTGTCGTGCACTTACTGAGTGTAGGGACCGTCGCCCAGTTGTACCCCGTCGCCTAGGGCAGGTCGTTGCAAGTAGGCAGGGACTACCTACTCTACCCTGGTCCCTCACACCACTATGGACCCCCTTGAGACCCTGGTTCAGCAAATGCAGGGTCTCTCCCTACAGGTCCAGGCCCTGGCTCAGAGGGTCAACCAGCTGGATGCTACCATGGTAGTGCCCCTCACCTCACCTCTTGAACCCCACCTCAAGTTGCCTGACCGGTTCTCAGGGGATCGGAAGACTTTTCTCTCCTTTCGGGAGAGTTGTAGGCTCCATTTTCGTTTAAAGCCCCACTCCTCAGGTTCTGAGAGCCAGCGGGTGGGTATAATTATGTCCCGGCTCCAGGAAGGGCCCCAAGAATGGGCCTTCTCCTTGGCTCCTGACGCCCCTGAACTTTCCTCCGTTGATCTTTTCTTTTCTGCTCTCGGACTCATTTATGACGAGACTGACAGGACTGCCTTTGCCGAGAGTCAGCTGGTGACCTTACGTCAGGGTAAGAGACCTGTTGAGGAGTATTGCTCTGACTTTAGGAAGTGGTGCGTAGCTTCTCGGTGGAATGACCCTGCCTTAAGGTGCCAGTTTAGGTTGGGTCTGTCGAACGCCCTGAAAGACTTGCTAGTTAGCTATCCCTCTTCTGACTCCCTAGACCAGGTTATGGCTTTAGCGGTACGACTTGACCGACGTCTCAGGGAACGACAACGTGAACGTTTATGTGTTTTCTCCTCTGACTCCCCCATGATGCCTCCCGAGGTTCCGTTGCTTCGTTCTTCCACGGAGGTACATGATCGGAGTTACCCATGCAACTCGGAGTTCCGCAGGAAGAATGGTCTCTGCTTCTATTGTGGGGATGACAAGCATCAAGTGAACACCTGTCCTAGGCGTAAGAATAAGCAGCCGGAAAACTTCCGCGCCTAAGTGATCATCGGGGAGGTCACTTGGGCGCACAGGTATTTCCCGTAAATATGAAACGTAATAAAATATTGCTTCCCTTTCAGGTCTCTTTTGGTGGTAGGTCTGCTACCGGCAGTGCCTTCGTGGATTCAGGGTCGTCTGCTAATATCATGTCTGTGGAATTTGCTATGTCTCTAGCTATGCCTTTGATTGATTTGCCTAAACCTGTCCCGGTAGTGGGTATCGACTCCACTCCTCTTGCTGATGGTTATTTTACACAGCATACCCCTGTTTTTGAACTCCTTGTTGGCTCCATGCATTTGGAGCAGTGCTCTGTACTGTTGATGCAGGGATTATCGTCCGATTTGGTTTTATGCCTTCCCTGGTTGCAGTTGCATAATCCCACGTTTGACTGGAATACTGGGGATCTTACCAAATGCGGTAATGAATGCTTGACGTCATGTTTTTCTGTTAATTCTATTTCTCCCCCTGAGGAGGTGAACATGCTACCTGAGTTTCTTCAGGACTTCGCTGATGTTTTCTCTAAGGAGGCCTCCGAAGTGTTACCTCCTCATAGAGAATACGATTGCGCTATCGATTTGGTACCAGGAGCTAAGGGTAGGATATTTAATCTCTCTTGTCCCGAACGTGAAGCCATGAGAGAGTATATCCAGGAATGCCTGGCCAAGGTTTACATTCGCCCCTCTACTTCTCCAGTAGGTGCTGGCTTCTTCTTCGTAGGGAAGAAGGATGGTGGTATTAGGCCATGCATTGACTACCGTAACTTGAATAAGGTCACTGTAAGGAACCAGTATCCCCTTCCTTTGATTCCTGATCTCTTTAATCAGGTTCAGGGGGCCCAATGGTTCTCTAAGTTTGATCTATGGGGGGCGTATAACCTTATCCAAAGAGGGGGATGAGTGGAAGACTGCGTTTAACACGCCCGAAGGTCATTTCGAATACCTTGTCACGCCCTTTGGGTTGTGTAATGCTCCCGCGGTCTTCCAGAATTTCATAAATGAGATTTTAAGAGATTACCTGGGGGTATTTCTTGTAGTGTACCTTGATGACATACTTGTGTTTTCCAAGGACTGGTTCTCCCACATTGAGCATGTCAGGAAGGTGCTCCAGGTTCTTCGGGAAAACAAACTGTTTGCGAAGACCGAAAAATGTGTGTTTGGGGTGCAGGAGATACCATTTTTGGGTCAAATCCTCACTCCTCATGAATTCTGCATGGACCCCGCCTAGGGCCAGGCTGCGGCGGAATGGGTCCAACCTGCCTCCCTGAAGGCGTTACAGTGCTTCTTGGGGTTCGCTAATTATTACAGGAGATTTATTGCTAACTTCTCGGTCATCGCTAAGCCTCTTACGGACCTCACTCGCAAAGGTGCTGATCTCCTCCACTGGCCTCCTGAGGCTGTCCAGGCTTTTTAGGCCCTTAAGAAGTGCTTTATTTCAGCCCCGGTGTTGGTTCAGCCCAACCAAATGGAGCCATTTATCGTGGAGGTTGACGCGTCTGAGGTGGGAGTGGGGGCTGTCTTGTCCCAGGGTACCAGGTCCCTCACCCATCTCCGTCCCTGTGCCTACTTCTCCAGGAAGTTTCACCCACTGAGAGTAACTATGATATTGGCAACCGCAAACTCTTAGCCATTAAATGGGCATTTGAAGAGTGGCGCCACTTCCTGGAGGGGGCTAGGCACCAGGTAATGGTCCTTACCGATCACAAGAATCTGGTTTTCCTAGAATCAGCCCGGAGGCTAAACCCGAGACAAGCTCGATGGGCGTTATTTTTTACCAGATTCAATTTTTTGGTTACCTATAGGGCTGGGTCTAAAAATATTAAGGCTGATGCACTGTCGCGTAGCTTCATGGCCAGCCCTCCTTCGGAGGAAGATCCTGCTTGTATTTTACCTCCAGGTATAATCATTTCCTCTATTGATTCTGATTTAGTCTCTGAAATTGCTGCTGATCAAGGTTCAGCTCCCGGGAACCTTCCTGGGAACAAGCTGTTTGTTCCCCAGCAATTCCGGCTAAGGGTACTTAGGGAAAATCATGACTCCGCATTATCTGGTCATCCAGGCATCCTGGGTACCAAGCACCTCATTGCCAGAAACTATTGGTGGCCTGGGTTGCCTAAAGACGTTAAGGTCTACGTCGCCGCTTGTGAGGTTTGTGCTAGGTCCAAGACTCCCAGGTCCCGACCAGCAGGCTTACTACGTTCTTTGCCCATTCCCCAGAGACCTTGGACCCATATCTCCAGGGATTTTATCACCGATTTGCCTCCATCTCAAGGCAAGTCGGTGGTGTGGGTTGTAGTAGACCGCTTCAGTAAGATGTGCCACTTTGTGCCCCTCAAAAAACTACCCAATGCTAAGACGTTAGCTACCTTGTCTGTCAAACACATCCTGCGTCTCCATGGGGTCCCTGTTAATATCGTTTCTGACAGAGGGGTACAATTTGTTTCTTTGTTTTGGAGAGCCTTCTGTAGAAATTTGGAGATTGATCTGTCCTTCTCCTCGGCTTTCCATCCTGAAACTAATGGCCAAACCGAGAGGACTAATCAGTCTCTAGAACAATATTTAAGGTGTTTTATCTCTGACTGTCAATATGATTGGGTCTCATTCATTCCCCTCACCGAATTTTCCCTTAATAACCGGGTCAGTAACTCGTCAGGGGTCTCCCCCTTTTTCTGTAATTTTGGGTTTAATCCACGGTTCTCCTCCGTTTCACCTGGTAGTTCCAACAATCCCGAGGTAGAGGTCGTTCATCGGGAACTGTGCACAGTCTGGGCACAGGTTCAGAAGAACCTAGAGGCGTCCCAGAGCATACAAAAAACTCAGGCAGATAGAAGACGTTCTGCTAACCCCTTGTTTATGGTCGGGGATCTGGTGTGGCTATCGTCTAAGAACTTGCGCCTTAAAGTCCCGTCCAAGAAGTTTGCTCCCCGGTTTATAGCGCCGTACAAGGTCATTGAAGTCCTCAATCCTGTCTCCTTCCGACTGGAGTTGCCCCCATCTTTTTGAGTACACGACATGTTTCATGCCTCCCTCCTTAAACGCTGCTCCCCGTCCTTGGCTCCCTCGAGGAAACCTCCTGTCCCCGTTCTCACCCCTGAGGGGTAGAATTCGAGGTGGCCAAGATTGTGGACAGCAAGATGGTCCAAGGCTCCCTCCAGTACCTGGTCCATTGGAGAGGATACGGGCCTGAGGAGAGGACTTGGGTACCCGCCCGGGATGTTCACACTGGGGTATTGGTCAGGAGGTTCCACCTTCGTTTCCCCAATAAACCAGGTCCATCTAGAAAGGGTCCGGTGGCCCCTCATAAAAGGGGGGGTACTGTTAAGGATCTGCCAGGCACAGCTTCTGTATCCATGCCCATAGATAATCAGTCTGCACCTGCTTCTATGTCTGTGAGACTGACTCCATCTTCCACCACTCAGGATGGCAGGCTTAGGAGTGGGAGAGCCTATCACAGTCTGGCCAGACGGAGCTAGCTCCCGCCCTCTGTCTATTTATACCTGCCTTTCCTGTTCCTCCTTGCTTGTGATTCTTCTCTGTTGGTTTCCTGGCCCTGCTGAAGCTTCTGTACTATTTGACCCTGCTTCATATGACCCTGGCTTACTGACTACTATTCTGCTCTGCGTTTGGTACCTCGTACACTCCTGGTTTTACTCGGCTCGTTTACTTCTCTTGTTGCTCACGGTGTTGCCGTGGGCAACTGCCCCATTTCCCTTTGTTCTGTGTTTCCTTGTCTGGTTGTCTGTCGTGCACTTACTGAGTGTAGGGACAGTCGCCCAGTTGTACCCCGTCGCCTAGGGCAGGTCGTTGCAAGTAGGCAGGGACTGAGTGGCGGTAGATTAGGGCTCACTTGTCTGTTTCCCTATCCCTGTCATTACAGAAACACTACTCACCTGGCATATCCCTCGCAGCTCCAGTGCCTCGGCTCCAGCATTGTGATAACATGCTGACTACTTGCATGTAACCATTGTAGATTTAGAAAACCTCTGTATTAAAAAAAAGTTTGTCCTCTTATCTTGATTGTGAAAAAATAAAAACCAGAATCTGATTGGTTGTGATGGAAAACCAATTTACTTGCCTGCCCTACTTTTCAAACATAACGTACAGTAATGTGATAAGATATACTAGGTGTCAGCTCCTCTCTCAGTGTCATCGATGTCTAAATGTAGATTGAAGAAGTAGCAAAACGAGCAATTGCCCAGGTGTCTCAACCACAATTGAGGTGTTCTCCACCATGTGTACACCATGCATGGACGAGTTGGGCACAATTAAGAAGTCCAAAGATTTCTAACATCAGAGCAACTTTTTTAAACTCAGGAGAGTAGCACCAATTGGCTGGATATAACAGGGACTGTAGTAGGACTTCTGCTTCACAAAAGTTGGCAGTCGATTTGGGCAATATATGGCACTATATGATTTATGTACTGTATGGTAGTATTATAGCTATGATCTGAAAAGGAACCAAAAAGTTAGGCAACAGGGGCAAATTTCTAAGCCTATTGCTTACTCAGATCCCAAGATCCGGGCAAGCAATATGTCACGATCTGTGGGTATGTGGACCCACTGGGCCATACCGCCATACCAGCTGGCCAATAGAGTACCAAGTCAATATATAACTAGTCCAAGCACAAGGGTACCTGTAGAGGTTAAGACCGTAGCAATGGCTAGGCACAGATGTGATCTTGACAGCAGACACCAGACATGGTGTAACACAGCAGGCGGAACCGGTGGAACTACACGACTCCAACAGGTTTAAGGCACAGGAACATATAGCACGAGGTACAGGGTACAGGTAGCAGGGCAAGGGAAACAACGGTAACAGGATAACACTAAGGGACCATTTGCAAGACTAACATAGGAAAACACAACAACGCTCAGGCAATGGGCAAAGGGGGCAGGGCCCTTCTTATAGTCCACGGTGATCATAGGCTTTTTAGTAATAATTCCCATTTGCACGCGCTGGCCCTATAAGGCCGGGCACGAGAGTGCGCGCGCACCCTACGGGACAAAGTGGACCGGAGCGGAATTGAGCACTGGCGTCTCCTGGGGAGGAGATGCGGACCAGCGCTCACAGATCCATGGCTGCGGTCGCTGGTTGATGAGTAATCCTGACGGTCCGTGGCCATGGACGCTACACAATAGGATTAGAAATTTGCCCCTGTTATCTGACTTTTTGGGAACTTTTTAGTTCATAACTACAGTATAATACTACTATTTATTGACCAGTTGGGCACAATTAGGAAGTCCAAAGATTTCTAACATCAAAGCAACTTTTCCAAACTTAGGAGGACAGCTACAATTGGCTGGATATAGCAGAGACAGTAGAGGGACTCTTCACAAAAGATGGCTGTTGATTAAGGCAATGTATGGCACTACATAATTTACGTATGCACTGTATGGTAATATTACAGCTATGAACTGAAAAGGACCCAAAATGTTAGGTAACACGGAGCAAATTTCTAAGCCTATTACTAACTCAAATCCCAAGATCCGGGTAAGCAATAGGCTTAGAAATGTTCCAGTTTCTTAACTTTTTTGGGTACTTTTCAGTTCATAGCTGTGAAAGTTACCTGGGAAGTCTACAGTCTTCTATGTACCCCCTTGTTACGATGCATAGCATTGTATGGCACTGTTTGTCAGGAACTCTATGGCAGTATTACTTCTGAACTGTATTTCCCTTCTCCAAAAACAGAGAATACCTTCGGGTACCTTGATCTAATAAATATAGTAAAATATGATATCATATCCTAACAATAGCTAAAGTATAAATTCACACGATGCGGAAATTCTGAAAATCAGCCGCATTTACATGCGCGGCTGCAGAAAGTCCTCGGAAAGCTTCTTTTCAAACAAAAACATAAGCACTAATAGTGTCTCATCTGTAAGGAATATAGAGAATGGCCCATGACACTAATCTCATCTCTGCCCAGAGATTCAGTTTCGTTGGCAGTAGGAATATCATTACAGCTTTACAACAGAATCAAGACTACGATTCCCAGACATCAGTATTCAGCCGTCTCATTATTAATATATAATACTGAAACATTAGCTGCTAATATTTCGACTTTTCCTTTACTTTCAATGTATCATTTAAATAATGCATGTACATATTCTGTGAGATAAAAGGATCAGCAGCTTTCATTTCTGTTATGGCAAACGGGACTAAATCCACCTTTTTTCTTTTATTACTAACTAAATATATATTTAACCTTTTTTTCTTCTTGTGTTTCATTATGAGGCAGCAGTTCAGTAGTACATTGCAGTGATTTATGGTCAGTCGCCAATGTAAACCCAACAAAGATCAAATACTGGATTCTATACTTGTCTTTATATGCAGTGAATAGAGGAAAATTACATAAAGTAGAAGTCCCTGGAAGTGCCCTTATTCGTGGTTTGATATTTTCTTTTAAAGATGGCTTCCATGAATAAGACTTAAATGGGTTTTCCCACGAGGGACATTTATGACCTATCTACAGGATAGGTCATAAATGTCAGATAGATGCGGGTCCCACCTCTGGAACCCACACCTACCTCTAGAACTGGGCCCCCTTAACCCCGTTCTAGCTTTGTCTGCTCCCACTGACTCCCGGTCACTTCCTTACATTATGGTCGGTAGTTACGAAAACAGCATAGTTCGCTGAGCTACGCTATTTCCGTAACTCCCATAGTAGTGAATAGCAGTTACAGAAGCAGAGTAGCATGTGAGCTACGCTGTTTCCATAACTACCATTCACTTCTATGGGGCTTACGAAAACAGCGTAGCTCAGCTCAGTTTTCACGTTCATGGTCGGAAAACAGCCGACACACAAAAAGGTACAATGGAGTTTAGGGGGCCACGTTCTAGAGGTAGGTCCCTCTGGGACCCTCATCTATCTGACATTTATGACATATCCTGTGGATATGTCATAAATGTCCCTCGTGGAAAAAACCCTTTAAGGGACAGGTGTAACTCTATGGGTTGCAGAGATTGCAAACACTGCCAGTGTCCCATAGGAGTAGACCAGTACTATAGAACATTCATCATAGTTAGGGGTGGGCATTACAGATTTTGCATTGTAACCCAGAAACTTCAAGTTACCCCACAGAATAAATAGAAGGAACTGCAGCACTCAGGATTTCAAAAAGTGGTCTTTTATTCACCAAGCATAAAAACTTGAAACGTTTCAACCCATGTTGGGTCTTTATCAAGCTTGATAAAGACCCAACATGCGTTGAAACGTTGCACGTTTTTGGTAAATAGAAGACCAATTTTTCACTTTTGAAAATCCTGAGTGCTGCAGTTCCTTATATTTATACTGGTTACATGTTGTCTCCTTAGACCTGGGACAATACAGCTGCGTGCACCTCCCTGCTTTGGGATTTTTTACCTGTTTTCTCCTCTGTGAAACAAAATTGGTTGTGCTGCTGATCTCTTGAGACAAGTTACCCCTCAGTCATGGGTTACATGTGGATAGATATCGAGAACTAGTGATTGACCCCACCCAATAATACAGTTAGGTGCAGAATTATTTGGACAGTGACACAAGTTTTGGCATTTTAGCTGTTCACCAAAACATATTGAATATACAGTTATATGATTCATATGAGCTTAAAGTGCAGGCTCTCAGCTTTAATTTGAGGGTAATCACATCCTAATTTGAGGAAGGGTTTCGGAATTACAGCTCTTTAATATGTAGCTGCCTCTTCTTCAAGGGACCAAATGTAATTGGACAATTATCTCACAAGCTATTTAATGGGCTGCATGGGCTTTTCCCTCGTTAATCCAACGTCAATTAAGCAGGTAAAAGGTCTGGAGTTGATTCCAGGTGTGGCATTTGCATTTGGAAGCTGTTGCTGTGAACCCACAACATGAGGTCAAAGGAGCTCTCAATGCAAGTGAAATAGACCATCGTTAGGCTGAAAAAAGAAGAAGAAATCTATCAAATGCTAGGAGCGGCCAAATCAATAGTTCGGTACATTCTTGAAAAAAAAGAGCGCACTGGTGATCTCATGAACTCCAAAAGGCCTGGACGTCCACGGAAGACAACAGTGGTGGATGATCGCAGAATCCTTTCCATGGTGAAGAAAAACCCCTTCACAACATCTACCCAAGTGAAGAACACTCTCCTGGAAGTAGGTGGATCAGTATCTAAGTCTACCATAAAGCGAAGACTTCATGAGAGCAAATACAGAGGGTTCACCACAAGGTGCAAACCATTAATCAGCCTCAAAAATAGAAAGGCCAGAATAGACTCTGCCAAACAACATGTAAAAAAGCTGTCCATTTCTGGAACAGCATGAAACTAAGATTAACCTGTGCCAGAATGATGGGAGGAAGAAAGTATGGAGAAGGCTTGGAACGACTCATGATCCAAAGCCACCACATCCTCTGTAACACATGGTGGGGGAAGTGTGATGACATGGTGGGGGAAGTGTGATGACATGGTGGAGGCAGTGTGATGGCATAGTTACATAGTTACATAGTTACATAGTTAGTACGGCTGAAAAAAGACACATGTCCATCAAGTCCAACCAAGGGAAGGGAAAAGGGAAGGAAAAATTTCTACACATAGGAGCTAATATTTTTTTGTTCTAGGAAATTATCTAACCCTTTTTTAAAGCCATCTACTGTCCCTGCTGTGACCAGCTCCTGCGGTAGGCTATTCCATAAATTCACCGTTCTTACTGTAAAGAAGCCTTGTCGCCTCTGCAGCTTGAACCTTTTTTTCTCCAGACGGAGGGAGTGCCCCCTTGTTTTTTGAGGGGGTTTTACAAGGAACAGGATATCACCATATTTTTTGTATGTGCCATTAATATATTTATATAAGTTAATCATGTCCCCCCTTAGTCGTCTTTTTTCAAGGCTAAATAGGTTTAATTCTTTCAATCTTTCCTCATAACTTAAATTCTCCATGCCCCTTATTAGCTTCGTTGCTCTTCTTTGTATTTTTTCCAACTCCAGGGCATCCTTTCTATGAACTGGAGCCCAGAACTGAACTGCATATTCTAGATGGGGCCTCACTAATGCTTTGTAAAGTGGCAATATTACATCTCTGTCCCGCGAGTCCATGCCTCTTTTAATACACGACAATATCTTGCTGGCCTTTGAAGCAGCTGATTGACACTGCATGCTGTTATTGAGTTTATGATTTACAAGAACACCCAGATCCTTCTCAACAAGTGAATCCGCCAGTGTAGCTCCCCCTAGGACATATGATGCATGCAGGTTGTTGGTACCCAGATGCATAACTTTACATTTATCTACATTAAACTTCATCTGCCAAGTGGACGCCCAAACACTTAGTTTGTTTAAATCTGCCTGTAATTCATGAACATCTTCCATAGTCTGAACTATATTACATAGCTTGGTGTCATCTGCAAAAATAGAAATAGTGCTATTAATCCCATCCTCTATATCATTAATAAATAAGTTGAATAATAGTGGTCCCAGCACTGAACCCTGGGGTACACCACTTATAACCGGTGACCATTCAGAGAAGGAATCATTGACCACAACTCTCTGGATACGGTCCTTGAGCCAATTCTCAATCCAATTACAAACTATATTTTCTAAACCTATAGTCCGTAATTTACCCATTAGGCGTCTATGGGGGACAGTGTCAAATGCCTTTGCAAAGTCCAAAAACACTAAATCCACAGCGGCCCCTCTGTCTAGACTTCTGCTCACCTCTTCATAAAAACAGATTAGGTTAGTTTGACAACTTCTGTCCTTAGTAAAACCATGCTGGCTGTCACTTATAATGCTATTTATTGTCACATAATCCTGTATATAGTCCCTCAATAGCCCCTCAAACATTTTCCCCACGATGGATGTTAAGCTTACTGGTCTATAATTACCCGGGGAAGACCTAGAGCCCTTTTTGAAAATAGGCACCACATTTGCCCTGCGCCAGTCCCTTGGCACTATACCAGTCACTAGAGATTCTCTGAATATTATGAAAAGGGGGACAGAAATAACTGAACTAAGCTCTTTAAGAATTCTAGGGTGTAACCCATCTGGTCCCGGAGCCTTGTGCACATTTATTTTATTTAATTTAGCTTGGACCATCTCTACATTCATCCAATTCAGTATATCAGCCGATATATTAACAGCACTGGCACCGGCTACATCAGCTGCTCTTTCTTCAGTTGTATATACAGAGCTAAAGAACCCATTTAGTAACTCTGCCTTCTCTTGATCCCCTGTGATCAACTCCCCATTACCATTATCTAGGGGTCCTACATGTTCAGACCTTGGCTTTTTTGCATTTATATGCTTGAAGAATTTTTTAGGATTTGTTTTACTATCCTTGGCCACCTGCCTTTCATTTTGTATTTTTGCTGATTTTATTACATTTTTACAGATTTTATTAAGCTCTTTATAATTTACAAAGGCTACAGCTGTACCCTCAGATTTGTATTTTTTAAATGCCCTTTTTTTGTCATGTATTGCCCCTTTCACAGAAGGTGTAAGCCATGTGGGGTTTAATTTGAGTCGTTTATACTTATTACCTGTAGGAATAAATTTTGCACTATAATAACTCAAAGTAGATTTGAAAATCTCCCATTTATCATTTGTTCCATTATTTGACATTAGTTCTTCCCAGTCCATATCCTGAATTGCAGCCCTCATCCTGGGGAATTTGGCTTTCTTAAAATTAAATGTTTTTGCCCTCCCAGCCTGCGTTTGTTTTTTACAGTATAGGTAAAATGTAACTATATTGTGATCACTGTTACCGAGGTTTTCACGAACATTGACATTCCCAACAAGATCTGCATTATTAGAAATGACCAGATCCAACAGAGCTTCACCTCTAGTCGGGTCTTCCACAAACTGGCCCATAAAATTTTCCTGCAACAGGTTGAGGAAATGTCTCCCCTTTGCAGTTGAAGCCGAACCATGACACCAATTAATATCCCGGAAATTAAAATCTCCCATTATCACTACAGTACCCGCCTGTGCAGCCCGCTCCATCTGTTTATATAGCTGAACTTCCATCTCCTCAGTTATATTGGGGGGTCTATAGATTACACCAAAAGTAATTTTTTCAGTGTTTACCTCCCTTTCTAGTTCCACCCACAAGGTTTCAACCTCCTCACAGTCTTCACCCACTATTGTCTCTTTCACACTCACCTTCATATCACTTCTCACATACAGACATACACCACCACCTTTCCTATTTGTCCTGTCTTTACGAAAAAGTGTAAAACCCTGTAGATTTACAGCCCAGTCATGTGAAGAGTCCAGCCATGTTTCAGCAACACCAACTATATCTATATTTTCTTCCAGTATCAAGGCCTCCAGCTCCCCCATTTTACTTGCTAGACTTCTGGCATTTGTGAACATACACTTTAACTTGCCTGTCAGTTTTTCACTTTTATTATCAGAAATGTGATTTGACATTAATCGGTCCTTTTTATTTACACTGATGTTTTGTAACGAAAGGATCTCCTTATCCTGTTGTCTAGTCCTCTCCCCACATTCTGTTTCTCCCCCCACCAATATAGTCTGACCCCTCTCTAACCTGGCTACCCCTTTTTTTTCTACATTGACCTCCCTCCTCAGCCCTAGTTTAAATACTCCGCCACCCCAGCTAGAATTCTCTCCCCCAGCACAGCGGACCCCCTTCCATTTAGGTGCAAATCATCTGCAGAATACAGTTTGTACCCCAATGAAAAGTCAGCCCAGTGCTCTAGGAACCCAAATCCTTCTCCTCTACACCAAGACTTCAGCCATGCATTTAACTCCCTAAGCTCCCGCTGTCTTTCCTGTGATGCGCATGGCACAGGCAGTATTCCTGAGAATACAACCTTGGAGGTCCTTCCCTTCAGCTTGTAGCCTAGTTCTTTAAAATTATTCTTAAGGCTCCTCCACCTACCATTTATTCTGTCGTTGGTACCGACATGGACCACGACAGCTGGATCATCACCAGCCCCTCCCAGCAATTTGTCCACCCGTTCCACCACATGCCGAACCCTGGCACCAGGGAGACAGCAAACCATTCGGTTGAGGTGGTCTTGGCGACAAATAATTCTATCCGTCTTCCTGATTATAGAATCCCCTACGACTATCAATTGTCTTGGCTTACCTGCATTACCATCCCGCCGACTACTAGCTGGGCTGTTCTCCCGGCTGTTAGGGAGATCAGTATCCACTAGGGCTGCCATTTCTGAGACTGACACCCTCGCATCATCACCCAACTTGGCAATTTTGCCTGGAATGTCAGAAACCGGATCGGCCTTCCTTGTCTTTGACCCCTTTCTACTGCCCCTAACTACATTAACCCAGCTACTTACCTGATCCTGCTCACCCATGTCTTCACCCTCCAGTTGTAACCCACTAACTGCATGCTCTGTGAGCAGCAAGCTCCGTTCAAAATTGTCTATCCTCCTCAGTGTTGCATTCTGCTCCTCCAGATCTCTAATACGAGCTTCCAGGTGAACAATATGCTCACATCTGCCACAGAGATATTCACCCTGGAACTCCGGCTCCAGTCGTGCATACATATGGCAAACTGTGCACTGAAGAAAACCTCCAATCTTGCTGTCCATTATCCCAGTTACAAAAAAACAGCGAACAGGTGTTAACCAAAAAGAAAAAAGTAGAAGAGCACTTACTTGGGCTTTAACTCCTCTTTTAAACTCCGGTTTTTGGAACTCCACTTAATATACAAACCACTTGCTATTCAAGGCACAGAGCAGGCTCTACAGAGTAGTGAGGCCTGATTTATACCACCTGGTAGCAGCTAAGCCCTCCCCCTTACTCAGCTACTCAGGAAACTGCAAAGGAAAAAAAAGGTTACAAATGATGTCACTTTTGCAAACTTTGTAGCAAGCAAGCAATCAATACATATATCACATACAATGGCCCCCCACTTTGTCACACACAACACAGTAAATCAATCCGGTTTTTGGAACTCCACTTAATATACAAACCACTTGCTATTCAAGGCACAGAGCAGGCTCTACAGAGTAGTGAGGCCTGATTTATACCACCTGGTAGCAGCTAAGCCCTCCCCCTTACTCAGCTACTCAGGAAACTGCAAAGGAAAAAAAAGGTTACAAATGATGTCACTTTTGCAAACTTTGTAGCAAGCAAGCAATCAATACATATATCACATACAATGGCCCCCCACTTTGTCACACACAACACAGTAAATCAATCCGGTTTTTGGAACTCCACTTAATATACAAACCACTTGCTATTCAAGGCACAGAGCAGGCTCTACAGAGTAGTGAGGCCTGATTTATACCACCTGGTAGCAGCTAAGCCCTCCCCCTTACTCAGCTACTCAGGAAACTGCAAAGGAAAAAAAAGGTTACAAATGATGTCACTTTTGCAAACTTTGTAGCAAGCAAGCAATCAATACATATATCACATACAATGGCCCCCCACTTTGTCACACACAACACAGTAAATCAATCCGGTTTTTGGAGGCAGTGTGATGGCAGTGTGATGGCATGCTGGAGGCAGTGTGATGGCATGGCGGAGGCAGTGTGATGGCATGGTGGAGGCAGTGTGATGGCATGGTGGGGGCAGTGTGATGGCATAGGCATGCATGGCTGCCAACGGCACTGGGTCACTAGTGTTTATTGATGATGTGACTGTAGACAGAAACAGCTGGATTAATTCTCAAGTGTTCATTGATTTACTTGTCTGGAAAAAGAAATGTTCAACCTGCAGAGGTGAAAAGCCTTCTTTACTGTGAGAAAGTCACCGCAGGAGCCGTCACAGCAGGGACAGTAGATGGCTTTAAAAAAAAGGCTTAGATAATTTCCTAGAACAAAAAAATATTAGCTCCTATGTGTAGAATTTTTTTACTTCCCCTTTCCCATCACTTGATGGACATGTGTCTTTTTTCAACCGTACAATCTATGTAACTATGTAACTATGTAACTTTCTGCTCAGATTCAACCAAATGCAGCAGGTTGATTGGACGTCACGTCACAGAACAGATGGACAATGACCCAAAACATACTGCGAAGGCAACCCAGGAGTTTTTGAAGGCAAAGAAGTGGAATCATCCGCAATGGCCGAGTCATCACCAAATCTCAACCCGATCGAGCTGCATTTCACTTGCTTAAGACAAAACTGTAAGGCAGAAAGATCCACAAACAGCAACAACTGAAGACGCTGCAGTAAAGGTCAAGCAAAGGGTCACAGAGGAGGAAACCCAGCGTGTGGTGATGTCCATCAGTTCCAGACTTCAGGCCGTCATTGCCTGCACAGGATTCTCTACAAAGTATTATAAAATATATTTTATTTATGATAATTTTAATTTGTCCAATTACTTTTGAGCCCCTGAAATGAGGCGGCTGTGTAGAAAAATGGCGGCAATTCCTAAACGTTTCACAGAATATTTTCTTCAACCCCTTGAATTGAACCTGAAAGTCTAAACTTCTAAACAGACGGAGGGAGCGCCCCCTGGTTTTTTTGAGGGGGTTTTACAAGGAACAGGATTTCACCATATTTTTTGTATGTGCCATTCATATATTTATATAAGTTAATCATGTCCCCCCTTAGTCGTCTTTTTTCAAGGCTAAATAGGTTTAATCCTTTTAATCTTTCCTCATAACTTAGACTCTCCGCGCCCCTTATTAGTTTAGTTGCTCTTCTTTGCATTTTTCATCCTTTCTATGAACTGGAGCCCAGAACTGAACTGCATATTCTAGATGAGGCCGCACTAATGCTTTGTAAAGTGGTAATATTACATCCCTGTCCCGCGAGTCCATGCCTCATTTAATACACAACAATATCTTGCTGGCCCTTGAAGCAGCTGATTAACATTGCATGCTGTTATTTAGTTTATGATTTACAAGTACACCCAGATCCTTCTCATCAAGTGACTCCCCCAGTGTAGCTCCCCCTAGGACATATGATGCCTGCAGATTATTACACCCAGATCCTTCTCAACAAATGACTCCCCTAGTGTAGCTCCCCCTAGGACATAAGATGCATGCAGGTTGTTCGTACCCAGGTGCATAACTTTACATTTATCTACATTAAACTTAATTTGCCAAGTTTATGCCCAAACACTTAGTTTGTTTAAATCCGCTTTCAATTCATGAACATCTTCCATAGTCTGAACTATAATGCATAGCTTGGTGTCATCTGCAAAAATAGAAATAGTGCTATTAATCCCATCCTCTATATCATTAATAAATAAGTTGAATAATAGTGGGCCCAGCACTGAACCCTGGGGTCACCACTTATAACCGGAGACCATTCAGAGTAGAAATCATTGACCACAGGTCTCTGGATACGGTCCTTGAGACAATTTTTAATCCAATTACAAACTATATTTTCTAAACCTATAGTCCGTAATTTACCCATTAGGCGTCTATGGGGGACAGTGTCAAATGCCTTTGCAAAGTCCAAAAACACTAAATCCACAGCGGCCCCTCTGTCTAGGCTTCTGCTCACCTCTTCATAAAAACACATCAGGTTAGTTTGACAACTTCTGTCCTTAGTAAAACCGTGCTGGCTATCACTTATAATACTATTTATTGTCACATAATCCTGTATATAGTCCCTCAATAGTCCCTCAAACATTTTCCCCACAATGGATGTTAAGCTTACTGGTCTATAATTACCAGGGGAAGACCTAGAGCCCTTTTTTAAAATAGGCACCACATTTGCTCTGTGCCAGTCCCTTGGCACTATATCAGTCACTAGAGAATCTCTGAATATTATGAAGAGGGGGACTGAAATAACTGAACTAAGGTCTTTAAGAACTCTAGGGTGTAACCCATCTGGTCCCGGGGCCTTGTGTACATTTATTTTATTTTATTTAGCTTGGACCATATCTACATTCATCCAATTCAGTATATCAACTGATATCTTAACAGCACTGGCACCAGCTACATCAACTGCTCTTTATTCTGTTGTATATACAGAGCTGAAGAACCCATTTAGTAACCCTGCCTTCTCTTGATCCCCCGTGATCAACGCCCCATTACCACTATCTAAGGGTCCTACATGTTCAGACCTTGTTTTTTTTGCATTTATATACTTGAAGAATTTTTTGGGATTTGTTTTACTGTCCTTGGCCACCTGCTGTAATGCCAGGGTAGGGAGACAGACAGGTGAGCCCTAATCTACCCGCCACTCAGTCCCTGCTTACTTGCACGGCCCGTCCTAGGTGACGGCGTACAACTGGGCGACGGTCCCTAAGCTGAATAAGTGCATGACAGACAAACAGACAAGGGTACACAGAAGCTAGGGGAAATGGGGCAGTTGCCCACGGCAACACCGTGAGCAACAAGAGTAGTGAACAAGCCGAGTCAAACCAGGAGAGTACGAGGTACCAAACGCAGAGCAGGAGAGTAGTCAGTAAAGCCAGGGTCAATTTGAAGCAGAGGTCAATAGTAATAGCTGGAACAGCAGAGCCAGGAAACCAGACAGAATCACAGGCAAAGGAAGAGCAGGAAATGAAGGTATAAATAGACCGAGGGCGGGAGCTAGCTCCGTCTGGCCAGGCTGTGATAGGTTCTCCCACTCCTCAGCCTACCAGCCTGAGTGGTAGCAGATCGAGTTACTCTATCAGACCTGGGAACAGATGATTAACCAGGGGCGTCGACAGAAGCTGTGTCTGGCAGATCCTTTACACCTGCCTTTCATTTTGTATTTTTGCTGATTAAATTACCTTTTTACAGATCTTATTACGCTCTTTATAATTTACAAAGGCTACAGCTGTACCCTCAGATTTGTATTTTTCAAATGCCCTTTTTTTGTCATATATTTCTCTTTTTGCAGAAGGTGTAAGCCATGTGGGGTTTAATTTTAGTCGTTTATACTTGTTACCTATAGGAATAAATTTTGCACTATAATTACCCAAAGTTGATTTGAAAATCTCCCATTTATCATTTGTCCCATTATTTGACATTAGTTCTTCCCAGTCTATATAATGGCAAATGTCGGAGGATTCCGTTGGAGGTATATTTCAGGAAATACTCCTGATGTGCACCTCAGATGAAAGCCTCAAATGTGATGTGAACAGAGCCAAAGGAAATATAACGGGTATCGTAGAGGAGAATAAGGAGGGCGTACAAAGTACATTCATTTATTGAAATCCCAGAACGAGAGTTCTGGCAAGTCAAGGGTTCTGACCACTGTTGCCCAATGAATGGTCCTTCGAGAAGACTCTACTGTATAGGACCTAAGTGAATATATAAATCAATAGATAAGCCAAAGCATGACAATGCACCTTATCATAGAGCTGTAAATGCTCCTGGTCTCGGAGGGGTTAAACAGGCATGTTCGCTATATGTAGATGATAGCTGTCATTGGCTCATTGATATGGATATCACAGTCGATGTGAACTTTACATCTGCCTCTTGTGCAATATTCCTCTTCAGTGCTATAAATCTCCCGTTCTAAAGGAGCAGTAAGTGATCGCTACTGTAGGGTTTTTTAAAGCTTTTCATAAATCATTAGACACCTCACACTGAAAACAAATCACGGGGGGATTTAATTTGAATGAAATATATCTACTCTGCTCAAGAGGCATAAGGCTCCATTCATCAAAAACTCCTAAATGTGTGTGTGCTGCAGCAAAGACACCGAGCAAAGTTATTAAGTTATTAAGCCGTCAGGTGCGGAATTTCCGGAAACCAACACCGCTCAGTACAGCATTTACTCCATGACGTCCTATCTGCGGTGGAATAATTGGTGCATTCGACTACGAGAAGGCTCTCTGACATTTGACGTACGCTATTCGTAGATTCCAGGCATGGGACACACTGTTAACTCCTTAAGGACTCTATTGGCTTTGAAAATGGAGGGAATTTTTGGGTTTTGTCTCACTGCGTTTCGACAGCTATAACTTTTTTTAATTTATATATGCTGTATTTTCGAATGTAACTTTTTTAAAATTGTTTTGAAGAGTAATGCAAAAACTAACGTCATTCTGAAATTATATTTTGCCGTTTTTTGTGTTGTTAACTGTGCGGTATAAATAATGAGTTACCTTCGGGTCGTTATAATCGTGTAAAAGGGCTGATATCACCCACCATTACTTCCTCCTTTTATTAGGGTCACTAGGGTTATGCCTAGCTCCCCTACCTTTGCTTTTGTTTACCGCTTATCTATTTGCTTTACTAACTAAGTGTGTGTGTGCGGTGATTCACATCACAATTGTATAGTAAATAAAGGTTTATTACTATTACAAATCACACTAAAATATAAAACACAAAATACACAACACAGTAAATACAAATATATATATATATATTTATATATTCACGGTATAGTATCAGTATACCTCAATACACATAATAGCTTAACATGTAATAAACATACTAATACTACACATGGCACAGTATTATTACAATATATTACAATACTATCCTTATACCCACCCACGTATCTAAACAAACATATGCAATACAATGCACTCACGCTATCTTACAGGTCTGACCCCCACCGTACTCTAACTGTCCCTGTTAACTTTTATACGGTTGGGTTAAATAGAGAGGTTGGTGCAAGGGAAGTGAAGGTTTAAATACCAGGGGAAAAGTGTAGGCTAGAAAGGGTTAAACCAGGGGGATATGCAGGATGTTCTAAAGATGAGGTAAAGGTTTACCAGGGGCTGTGCAGGTAGTGCAGGAAAGGGTTAACCAGGGAAATGTGCAGGTAATGCAGGAAAGGGTTAACAAGGGGAATGTGCAGGTAATGTTGCAGGGCTACGGGAGATTTAAGGATTAACCAAGGAAATGTGCTCGTTATAGGGGAGGTGTAGGGTTAATGTATGCTCATTGTATAGTCGGAAAGGGTTAAATGGTTAACCAGGGGAATGTGCAAATAATACCAGTGGACCAGTAGGGGAGGTAAAGGGTTAAAATGGGTATGTAGATACGGGGAGAGAGGTAGGAGGGGTAGAGAAAGGGTTAAGAGCAACTGCTGCTGCACATGGAGAGGTGGGATGATACTCAGGCTTCATTGGTGGCGGTGAGCTGATCGTTGGTGGAGCGGTAAGGTATCCGGAGGAAGCAGGTCAGGGAGAGAGAGGTCCGTTGGTGTTGATGAGTCCCAGAAGAAGAGCAAGCTCCTCTATTGGTGGTGGGAGCGGGAACCAAAGGAGAGAGAGCGCACTGGCGCAGGGCTATTTAAGACTATTTAGACCATTTAAGACTTCCCTGTCTCCCTTGGGCATTCCGGACAAGACAATGACTAATCGTCTTGTCCGGATTTGCCTGGAGCAATTTTCCATGACCAGGGCTGTTTCTACATTGTACTTATAACAAATGAAGCATTGGAATAACACTGTACCACTGTGTAAGTGACAGGTACCTATTTGGCAATGCAAGGCACATTCTAACAGACAACTACATATAGCTGCCATATTTAACTGTCAGACCCCATAATCGTGTTACAGGTACCCCGTCCTTTGTTTTCTACATTGTAGCATTTCCCTAGATGCGTCAGTGGTAAATTAAAGGGATTATCCAGTTTAGAAAACCCATTTTCATACAATTTATTAGGGAATTCTCAGATAATCCTCTGTTCAAGATCATCACTTCTTGACAATAGTGGAGAGCAGTTATAAAAACTGTCTCTCTCTTTCTCTCTAGAGAACCTGTCATGTCCTATATTATGCAGACAACCCATTGATATGAATGTGTAATTTGTAATACTTAACTTCCCTTGTGGTGGCGCTGCAGGGTTATTGAACACTTACTGCCAGGTTCTCCCACAGATCACAGCTGATCGCTGGGGGTCGCAGCACTTTCTGATCCTCCTATTGTCAAGGGACCATTCTTACAAGTAGAGATTAACCCCTTAAGGACGCAGCCTAGTTTTGGCCTTAAAGAGGCTCTGTCACCAGATTTTGCAGCCCCTATCTCCTATTGCAGCAGATCGGCGCTGCAATGTAGATTACAGTAACGTTTTTATTTTTAAAAAACGAGCATTTTTGGCCAAGTTATGACCATTTTCGTATTTATGCAAATGAGGCTTGCAAAAGTACAACTGGGCGTGTTTACAGTAAAAGTACAACTGGGCGTGTTGAAAAGTAAAAGTACAACTGGGCGTGTATTATGTGCGTACATCGGGGCGTGTTTACTACTTTTACTAGCTGGGCGTTCTGACGAGAAGTATCATCCACTTCTCTTCAGAACGCCCAGCTTCTGGCAGTGCAGATCTGTGACGTCACTCACAGGTCCTGCATCGTGTCGGCACCAGAGGCTACAGTTGATTCTGCAGCAGCATCAGCATTTGCAGGTAAGTAGCTACATCGACTTACCTGCAAACTCCGATGCTGCTGCAGAATCATCTGTAGCCTCTGGTGCCGATGTGTCCTCGCTCGTCTGACACGATGCAGGACCTGTGAGTGACGTCACAGCGTGATCTCTGGAGAACACGGCTGTGTCTGCACTGCCAGAAGCTGGGCGTTCTGAAGAGAAGTGGATGATACTTCTATACACAACGCCCAGCTAGTAAAAGTAGTAAAAACGTCCCGATGTAACGAACATACTACACGCCCACTTGGACTTTTACTTTTCAACACGCCCAGTTGTACTTTTGCAAGCCTCATTTACATAACTACAAAAATGGTCATAACTTGGCCAAAAATGCTCGTTTTTTAAAAATAAAAACGTTACTGTAATCTACAATGCAGCGCCGATCTGCTGCAATAGCAGATAGTGGTTGCAAAATCTGGTGACAGAGCCTCTTTAAGGGTATGTTCACACAGCCTATTTACGGACGTAAATCGGGCGTTTTTGCCCCGAATTACGCCCGAAAATAGCGCCTCAATAGCGCTGACAAACATCTGCCCATTGAAAGCAATGGGCAGACGTTTGTCTGTTCACACGAGGCGTAAATTTACGGGCCGCTGTCAAATGACGGCGCGTAAATAGACGCCCGCGTAGAAGAAGTGACCTGTCACTTCTTTGGCCGTAATTAGAGCCGCTATTCATTGACTCCAATGAATAGCAGCGCTAATTACGGCCGTAATTGACGCGGCGTTCAAGCGCCTGCACATGCCGGTACGGCTGAATTTACGGGGATGTTTTCAGGCTGAAACATCCCCGTAATTTCAGCCGTTACGGACCCCCGCCGTGTGAACATACCCTATGGCTCAGAGCCCATTTTTCAAATCTGACATATTTCACTTTATTTAAATGCATCTGCTTGTAAAACAGACGGTTATACCACCCAAAATAGTTACTAGTTCACATTTCCCATATGTCTACTTTAGATTGGCAGCGTTTTTTGAACATTCTTTTATTTTTCTTGGACGTTACAAGGCTTAGAACATAAACAGCAATTTCTCATATTTTTAAGAAAATTTCAAAAGCCTTTTTTTTAAGGTACCTCTTGAGTTCTGAAGTGGCTTTGTGGGGCCTATGTATTAGAAACCCTGATAAAACACCCCATTTTAAAAACTAGACCCCTCAAAGTATTCAAAACAGCATTTAGAAAGTTTTTTAACCCTTCAGGCATTTCACAGGAATTAAAGCAAAGTGGAGGTGAAATTTGCAAATTTCATTTTTCTTGCTGAATTTCAATTTTATTCATTTTTTTTTTCTGTAACACATAAGGTTTTACTAGAGAAACACTACTAAATATGTATTGCTCAGATTCTGCAGTTTTTAGAAATGCCCCACATGTGTCTCTAGTGCGCTCGTGGACTAAAACACAAGCCCCAGAAGCAAAGAAGCACCTAGTGCATTTTGAGTCCTCTTTTTTTATTAGAATATATTTTAGGCAGCATGCCAGGTTTGAAGAGGTGTTGAGGTGCCAAAACAGTAGGAATCCCCCAATAGTGACCCCATTTTGGAAACTACACCCCTCAAGGAAATCATTTATGGTTGTTGTTACCATTTTGAACGCACAGTTTTTTCACAGCACGTATTTGAATTGGGCTGTGAAATGAAAAAAAATTCATTTTTCCCAATAAAATGTCATTTGTGATAAAAATTGCTTATTTTCACAGGGAACAAAATACCCCATTTTGTTGCCCAATTTGTCCTTAGTGTGGCAATACCCCATTTGTGTTGATAAACTGCCGTTTGGGCCCATGGGAGGGCTCAGAAGGAAAGGAGCGCTATATGTTTGTTGGAGTCCAGATTTTGCTGGATTGGTTTTCGGCTGCCATGTCGCATTTGCAGAGCCTCAGAGGTATCAAAGCAATGGAAACCCACCAAAAGTGACCCCATTTTGGAAACTACACCCCTCAAGTAATTCATTTATGGTTGTTGTTAGCATTTTGACCACACAGGTTTTTCACAGCACCTATTTCAATTGGGCTGTGACAGTAAAAAAATGAAATTTTTTCCAATAAGATGTAATTTTTTAACAAAATGTCTTATTTTCACAGGGAACAAAATACTTAATTTTGCAGCAATACCCCATTTGTGGCAATAAACTGCCGTTTGGGCCCATGGGAGGCCTCAGAAGGGAAGGAGCGCTGTGTGTTCTTTGGAGTACAGATTTTGCAAGTTTGGTTTTCGGGTGCCATGTCAAATTAGCAGAGCCCCAGAGGTATCAAAGCAATTGAATCGCACCAGAAGTGATCCCATTTTGGAAACGACACCCCTCAAGGAATTCATTTATGGGGAATGTGACCATTTAGACGCCATAGTTTCTTCACAGAACTTATTTGAATTGGGCTGGGAATTAAAAAAATATATTTTTTTTCCAATAATATGTCATTTTAGCTAAAAAATTCTTATTTTCACAAGAAATAAAATACTCCATTTTGTTGCCCAAATTGTCCTGAGTGCGGCAATACCCCATTTATGGTGATAATCTGCCGTTTGGGCCCATGGGAGGGCTCAGAAGGAAAGGAGCGCAGTGTGTTCTTTGGAGTCCAGATTTTGCTGGATTGGTTTTCGGGTGCCGTGTCGCATTTGCAGAGCCCCAGAGGTATCAAAGCAATATAAACCAACCACAAATGACCCCATTTTGGAAACTACACCCCTCAAGGAATTCATTAATGGGTGTTGTGACCATTTTGACCCCATAGTTTTTTCCCAGAACTTATTTGAATTGGGCTGGGAATGAAAACAAAATTATTTTTTTCAAATAATATGTAGTTTTGGCTGAAAATTTCTTATTTTCACAAGAAACAAAATACCCCATTCTGTTGCGCAATTTGTTCTGAGGGCCGCAATACCCCATTTGTGGTGATAAACTGCCGTTTGGGCCCATGGGAGAGCTCAGAAGGAAAGGACCACCATTTGGCCTACTGGGGATTTTCTAGTGCGAAGTCATGTATGCAGAAGCCCCTGAGGTACCAGTACAGTTGAAACCCACAAGATGTGACCCCGTTTTCCAACTACACCCTTAAGGCATTCATCTAGAGGTGTAGTGAGCATTTTGACCGGAGACCTACACCCCATAAACTGTAATGTGGGTTCTCCCGGGTATGGCAATACCCTACATGTGGCTGTTATCAGCTGCCTGGGCACACAGCAGGGCTCAGAGGGGAAAGACGAGGGGGGGATAAGCTGTGCGGAGTGCATCAGGGTAAGTAAAATTGGGGTAAATTATAAACCAAGGGATGTATGATCAATTTTAAAACACTTTCATACAGAGCTCTGATTATTCGGGACACGTGTCACATTGATATATTGTGTCATCCATTATCGCCCTCTTATAGCAGACTTTGCACCTCTTGACTTTTTCCCTTCTTGCCAGTTTGGGGAACTTCCCCTGGAAAGTGTTGCCGCCCTGGTACGATGCGTGTGGCCCCGCTTCCAGAAGTACTGGGTGCCCCCCCTTCTTGGTCCCTAAAGATTAGGTTCTTGATAATCACCTCTTGAAATTCCAGGAAAGTTCCCGTCTGGCCTGCACCTCGACGTAGCACGTACACATTGTACAAAGCCATCTGTATGATGTGCCCGGCCAGCTTCTTATACCACACCGCATGGCGCTGTAGGGCTTCAGGGCTTGATCTGACAAGTCCACCCTTCCCATGTACCTATTGTAGTCCAGGATGCAGTCTGGTTTGGGGGTGGCCTTTCCTTCATATATCCTAAATCTGTAGGTATACCCTGATGCACTCTCGCAGCTTATACATCTTCACGCCATACCTTGCCCTCTTACCCGGCAGGTACTCGCGGAATTGAACCCTCCCTTTAAAATGTACCAGGGACTCATCAAGAGAAATACACTTCTCGGCGGTGTATGCTGGGAAAACCGGGCACTGAAACGGTCTAATAGGGGTCTCCGTTTATACAAACGGTCAAAACTGGGGTCATCTCGGGGTGGGCACGGCTCATTATCAGTATAATGTAAGAAGCCAAGTATTGCCTCATTTATTTATTTTTTTAGGTTCCAGTTCAGTTCTGAAGTTGCTTTGAGGGGCCCATATATTAGAAACCCCTATCAAACACCCCATTTTAGAAACTAGACCCCTCAAAGTATTCACAACAGCATTTAGAAAGTTTATGAACCCTTTAGGTGTTTCACAGAAATTTAGAGCAAAGTAGAGGTGAAATTTACATATTTTTTTTGGCAGAAAATCCTCTTTATTCCATTTTTTTTATAACACAAAAGGTTTTATCAGAGAAACGCAACTTAATATTTATTGCCCAGATTCTGCAGTTTTGAGAAATATCCCACATGTGGCCCTAGTGCGGTAATGGACTGAAGCACCGGCCTCCGAAGCAAAGGAGCACCTAGTGGATTTTGAGGCCTCTTTTTTATTAGGCACCATGTCCGGTTTGAAGAGGTCTTGTGGTGCCAAAACATTGGGAACCCCCCAAAAGTGACCCCAATTTGGAAACTAGACCCCTTGAGGAATTAATTGTAGTTTTCTTGGGGTGCATGCGGCTTTTTGATCAGTTTTTATTCTATTTTTAGGTGGCGTGGTGACTAATAAACAGCAATTCTACGATTGTTTTTTTATTCTTTTTTTTTTACAGCGTTCACCGTGCGCTATAAATGACATATTCACTTTATTCTGCGGGACAATACGATTACGGCGATACCAGATGTTTATATATTTTTTTTATGTCTTATGGCGTTTGCACAATAAAATACGTTTTGTAAACAATCATTCACTTTTTGTGTTACCTTATTCTAAGAGCCGGAACGTTTTTATTTTTCAATCAATAAAGCCGTGCGAGGACTTATTTTTTGCGTAACGAACTGTAGTTTTGATCAGCACCATTTTTAGGTACGTGCAACTTTTTGATCTCTTTTTATTCCATTTTTTGGGAGGTGAAGTGACCAAACAATTGTGATTGTGGTACGGTTTATTATTATTTTATTTTACGGCGTTCACCGTGCGGGATAAATAATGAAATAATTTTGTGGTTCAGGCCGTTACGGACGCGGCGATACCAATTATGTATAGTTTATTTGTTTGTTTATATATTTTTATTAATAATAAAGGACTGATAAGGGAAAAGGGGGGATTTTTACTTTTAATACTTTTAAAACTTTTATTTTCTTATTTTTACACATCTTTTTTTAACTTTTTTCTTACTGTATTACTTTGTCCCACTAGGGGACTTGAGGGCAGGAGGCCCTGATCGCTATTCTAATACACTGCACTACATACGTAGTGCAGTGTATTAGGCTGGGTTCACACTACCTATTTTCAGACGTAAACGAGGCGTATTATGCCTCGTTTTACGCCTGAAAATAGGGCTACAATACGTCGGCAAACATCTGCCCATTCATTTGAATGGGTTTGCCGACGTACTGTGCAGACGACCTGTCATTTACGTGTCGTCGTTTGACAGCTGTCAAACGACGACGCGTAAAAATACAGCCTCGTCAAAAGAAGTGCAGGACACTTCTTTGGACGTTTTTGGAGCTGTTTTCTCATAGACTCCAATGAAAACAGCTCCAAAAACGGACGTAAAAAACGCTGCGAAAACGCCGCGAAAAATGCAGTGAAAAACGCGAGTTGCTCAAAAAACGTCTGAAAAGCAGGGTCTGTTTTCCCTTGAAAACAGCTCTGTATTTTCAGACGTTTTTGGTCACTACGTGTGCACATACCCTTAGAACTGTCAGCTACTCACTGACAGCAAGTATATTGGGTCCTGACGTTGTCAGGACCCACTAGGCTTCCGTCTATGGCATAGCCGGACGCCATTGTTTGGTGTCCGGTTGCCATAGTCACCATCGCCGGCCGCTGTCGCGTAGCAGGCCGGCGATGGCAACTTAACCCCTAAAAAGCCGCGATCTCTATAGAACGCGGCTTTTAAGGGGTTAATCAGTGGGGACACAGCGATCGGTCCCCACTGTAGGAGCTGTGACAGCTGCTGAACAAGACAGCAGCTGTCACATCTCCTGTATGTGTCGGGAGGACGGCCAAAACAGCCGTTACTCCCGAGACGTACTATTAGGTCATGGAGCGCGAACGATACAGCTGCCATGACCTAATAGTACGTCCAGGAGCGGGAAGGGGTTAAAGAGGAGAATCCCTTTAATTACCTTTCTCTACATAGGTGTCAATTGGAAGGTGTGACAACTAAACTCCTCCCACCAGCAGCAAGAACTGATGCATCATGGGAGATAACAAAACAAAGAGTAATCATTGGTGAACTATACATTTTAATTCTATATATATGAAGTTTGACCATTACTGGTGAACAATGGTGTTCATCAATATAAAATGATGGAATGGTTGGAGTTTTCCTTTAAGCGACATGTTATTCTAGCAGGTCATATACTTTGTTTTTCTAATTCGTATGGAGCATCTCAAACTACCAGATATACAGTCTGGGCTTCATATGTCTATAAATATCTTCATAATCCCTACTCAAAGGCTTTCCAGACAATGAGAGCTTGTGTATGGCAATCATTTCATTACATCATGTACCTCTATGGAGAGGATAAGAGACGGCAACCGCACTGCCTCAAGGTGCATTATTGTTTATGCAATGCTCATACATACAGTAAAAAGGGATTAAGGACATGTGAGAGGTTTAACAAGCTTAATCCCCATGTGATACAGAGAGCTAGACCAAATGAAGAGCTACATGATAGGAAAGTAAATGATAAGCCTTCTAGTTCCTCTACATGAAATATAAAATATAGATACAAAGTATCAGTCAACTATTGGGCAAGCAAAATATAAAAGTCATACAGGGCCAAATTGCAGCAATCGCAAATGGAAAAATTCCCCTGACGCCTCCACCATCCCTCATTTAAAAATTTAACTTTACTTTTTCAATGGCTTTTTTAATGGTTTTTGTTGTGTGATATCACGCTGCAGCAAGTTATCAGAGTCAAGATAAAGATGGCTACATCTGTATATCTCTGTTACGGAGAGGGTGCCCACGTTACAGGTCAGTAATATCATACTGTATACCACTGTGTATGGCATAAGTTGAGTAAAGAGAGGATGTGGTGCTGACGACTAATACAATTGCCTTCTACGGAGGGGGAGAGATCATTTTTTTAGGGGGGTTGAGATGATACTGGGAAGAGGGAGAGGTAATACGGATGTAGCCATCTTTATCTTGACTCTGATAACTTGCTGCAGCGTGATATCACACAACAAAAGCCATTGAAAAGTCACGTTAAAGTTGCTTGACACTATATTTAATACGTTAAAAGTCAAGATAAAGATGGCTACATCTGTATTTGGGGGAGAGGAAAGTGATCATAACTGCGGAAAAGGGAGATCAACTATACCTGTGAAGGGAATGATACCTGGGGAAGCAAGAGGGAATCTATCTACGGAAGGGGGAAAGGATACTTGTGAGGAAATGATACCTGGGTTAGGAAGGACATATACCAGATGGGGGAAGGTAAGATGATACCTGGGGAGGGGGGGGGGTGATACTATAATGAGAATAAATATTACTTTGGGGAGGAGGAGAGGATACTTGGGAGGAAATGATACCTGTGGGGAGGAAGGACATATAAAATAGGAGGAGGAAAAGTGATAGTTGGGGAGGTAAGGGTGATACCTGAAGAAGGTGAGTGACATAATACCTGGAAGAGATATACCTGGAATACAACGAAGCTAATTAGGGGCATGGAGAATTTAAGTTATGAGAAAAGATTGAAAGAATTAAACCTATTTAGCCTTGAAAAAAGACGACTAAGGGGGGACATGATTAACTTATATAAATATATTAATGGCACATACAAAAAATATGGTGAAATCCTGTTCCTTGTAAAACCCCCTCAAAAAACAAGGGGGCACTCCCTCCGTCTGGAGAAAAAAAGGTTCAACCTGCAGAGGCAACAAGGCTTCTTTACCGTGAGAACTGTGAATCTATGGAATAGCCTACCGCAGGAGCCGTCACAGCAGGGACAGGAGATGGCTTTAAAAAAGGGTTAGATAATTTCCTAGAACAAAAAAATATTAGCTCCTATGTGTAGAAATTTTTCCTTCCCTTTTCCCGTCCCTTGGTTGAACTTGATGGACATGTGTCTTTTTTCAGCCGTACTAACTATGTAACTATGTAACTATGTAACTATGTAACTATGTAAGATATTATATGTGGTGGAGGTTTGTGGTGATAGCTTAGGGGGTGGGGGTGATACCCGAGAGAAGGAGGAAGAGATGGCACCTGGGATGGAAGAGGGGTGGGATGATATCTTGGAAAGGGGGAAAAGATACATCTGAGGTGGTAGATAATATCTAAGTGTAGGGGAAGAGATGATCCTGGGCGAGGGAAAGAAGAGACAATTTAGAGTGGGGGACAGCCATTGGATGATCCTGAAGAGGAAGAGAAACAATCCTAAAACGGTCCTGAAGGGAGATAGCTCATCTTCATTCGGTAGGTTAGCAAGAAGTAGGAGACAGAGGGAGGAGAGTGTAGCTGCAAAATCAGACTACACAGGGATTATTTGTAGTCTGTTGCCATGGAAAAAAAAGAGCACTGAGAAATTATACCGCAAACTACAAGGGTCAAGACTTTAAAAAAAAAAACAAAAAAAAAAAACGATGACAAAAAGTAGAATTATAGAATTAAAGGTTAAAATATCCAGATTTAAAATAAATAAATAAATCAGCATGGAGTTAAGAATTTGAAATATTTATAATCCTATCTGTTCTCTTTCATAAGGGCCAATTATTCCTTCATTTTATGCAAGTAGCTTACATGCTGCCAGGCGCGTCACCTGATCAGCGGTCACAACAGCTGCATGTTTCAATTAGCTGGTCCCTAGGACAATTCTAAAAATACCCAAGGGACACCACTAGTGCACATAATAAGGGAAAGGCATTATTATATAAATATGCAAAAAAAACATGGAAATGCTACTTTACCCTGAAGAGAATTCTCCAGAAAATTAACATAGTAAATGTACATTTTCTACAGTATAGACACATAGAAAGTAGAATAAAAAAGGTAACATAAAATAAAATGAAAAAAAAGTGTAAAGGGTAAATATATTTCAAAATGATTACAGATACAGACCCCAAATTGATTATATTATTTGCTATACATTCAATGTAAGGGAAGTTCATTGTGTAAAGAACCATTCTCTGTTTATCGATAAGACATTTAAGGTCTTGCATAATGTTGAAGCCATTAAACATCCAACACTGTAAACTGTTTGCTTTTATTACTTTGTTTTTAGACCATTCTTCAAAGAAGGAAATAGAAAACTTCTTGACAACAGGAGGAATCTACCATTAAGGTGTGAGGTATCTCATGACAATTACATCTACATTGAAAGCCAACAAAACTCAAAGCCTAGCTTAGAAATGCCTTGAAGCATCGGTGTATTGATCTACATTACTTTAAACCTGGAAGACTTAATTAAACATTGAATTTACATTAGACTAACTAGCTGTATATTCCAACTTCAGCGGGAGTCATGACATCTCAATGACTATGGAAGTCTTTGTAGTTGAAGGTGGTATTAAGCAATGTTCCTTGTGAAGAAAGAGTCCTCTTTGGAGTTACTGTATATTTTCTACACAATTATTCTGTAAATTGGCTAGAAAATGCAAATCATTAGTTGACATGGGTGGCAAGGAAAAAGTGGCCAATGATTTGATGCCCAGTTTGGTAAATTATTATATAAATATAGTCTTAGATTTTGTATTGACAATTGTGAAATCGAGATAATCCGCCTGACTAGAACGCTAAAAAATAAATTTAATCATACATCTTTAATTGGGCTAAGCTAGACAATTTATTCCTAAAAATTTCAGGCTAACCAGATAGGGAAAAAGCTGGAGTAGAGTATCAATAGCGAGTGATTGTTCTAACCCACGTGTAGCTCAGCTATTATAGTAGAACCTAATTCACTCAAAGCTATAAACATATATAAACTGTCTGTAGCATCCATGGCCGCGGGCCGTCGGGCTTACTCACTTACCGACCCCCGCAGCCATGGATCAGTGAGCGCTGGCTCACATCTCCTTCCTAGGAGACGCCAGCGCTCACTTCCGCTCCGGTCCGCTGTATCCGGAAGCGTGCGCGCGCACGCTCGTGGCCGGTCTTAAATGGCCATCGCGCGCACATGTGAACAATCATAATCATCATCAACTCACATGATTTCCTGGACTATAAGAAGGGCTTTGATCCTTGCCTGAGCGTTGTTAGTGTATCCCAAGTCTGTCTTACAAATGGTCCCTTAGTGTTTCCCATTCCAATTGTTACCCGTGCCCTGTTACCTGTTCCTGTATCCCGTGCTGTGTTCTTGTTCCTGTGCCTACTAGTGTTGGAGTTGTGTCAACTGCACCTGCTGTCGTTTGCCACGTGCTGTGTCATCTGCCACATCCAGTGCCATCTTCCACATCCAGTATGGTCCGCCACGTCTGGCGCAACTTGCTGCACCTGCTGTCATCTGCCACGTCCAGTGCCATCTTCCTTGTCCAGTATGATCCGCCATGTCTGGCGCAATGTGCTGCACCTACCCCCATCCGTGCCAAAGCCTCGGCCACCGTCTGGACTATTCAGGTACCCTTGTGCGGGACTTTGTATTGCTGGGGTGCTCTGTGGTTTGGCGAGCTGCCTCCCCAGTACGGCGGTGCGGCCTAGTGGGTCCACATACCCACAGACCGTGACACTGTCCCTGCCTGGACTAATAGCAAAGTGTGCTTTCACACTCAATGATTTCAGATCAACCTAACGGGTTTCTGCATCCTTTGTTTAGATAGGATGTTTCCTCAGTGGTGTATTATATGACAAGGCAAGCTCCCACACAGTTTTGTGCACAGTTCCGAGCCCCCCTGTCAGCTAGACATTCATCTATCAGCACTGCACTGGTATCTGACCACGGCGCGTGCAAAGGAACGCCGGCTATTTAAAAGCTAAGCTCTGCACATCAGAGGCTGGACAAGCTAGTCATTCGTCCAATAAGGTGGCACCATATCATACTGTCGCCCAACCCTCATGGAGGTTCGTCCACATCAGCCCTTCCTGAGCCAACCAATTGACGCTCAGCGTCACGTTACCATGGGAACCTCAAAGCTGCTTATAAGCATAGCGGCGCACTATACAGACACGAGGCACCGCATATAAACAAATAAATAAACGCATTATGTTCCCCCGGTTTCACAGTATGTAACAAAAATATCCAACGTGGCTCTCGTTGAAGAATACGTCTATACCAATCACCACCTCAACCATAATAGCTGAGCTTCACGTGGGTTATAACAATCGCTCGCTATTGATATTCTACTCCTGCTTTTTCCCTACCTGGTTAGCCTGAAATGTTTTCTAATAAATTGGCTAGCTTAGCCCAACTTTTAAAGATTTATGATTAAAAAATTGTTTTTTTTGCATTTTATTCAGGCGGATTTTCTCTATGCCCAGTTTTGGCCTGGTGGTGGAAAATGATTGTGTGGTTTCATAGCTATTAAAGGGTTGTGCTCCATTATACATGTTCTGACATGTCAGTGAAACAAGTCAGGAAATGCTATAAATTTGGATCTATAGATTTAAGCTGGACATACTGGACATAAACAGTAGATAGCTGTTAGTTAGAGACTCGATCCGTCAACAGCTATTGTATCTTCCCCAACTTTCTCATAAACATGCTTGCTTAGCCAATGGGAAGAGATTAATAAGTCGCCGTCGAAACTAAGTTGTTGGCCCCGCAGTCGCTGACCGCCGGAACGTTATACTCACCGGCAGCCACAACCGCAGGAAACTGAGAGCTTGCTTCCTCCTCGGAGACGCCAGCCCACTTGGCTGCACTGTTCCTCTGTTTCTTCTAGGATGGGCGCGCATACTCGTCTCTGGCCTTAAAGTGCCAGCACGCACATGTGAAATGTTCCCTACCCAATCCCAACGTTCCCTGGCCTA
The DNA here is from genome assembly GCF_050947455.1 of Rhinoderma darwinii. Lineage (NCBI taxonomy): Eukaryota > Metazoa > Chordata > Amphibia > Anura > Rhinodermatidae > Rhinoderma > Rhinoderma darwinii. Next base: position 11,068,988 of record NC_134691.1, on the reverse strand, counting down.
TAAAAAGGACTGTGCCCTCTTCCTCCTTGGCTGAGCGATGTTGTGTCTGCTCATGTTCGTTATTGCAAATGGTCCCTTAGTTGTATCCTGTACCCTGTGTTCCCGTATCCTGTATCCCGTAACCAGTAATTTTGTTTGTTCCGGTGCGAAGTCTAGTGTCGGAGTTGAGTGTCATCTGTGCCAAGTGTCATCTGTGCCAAGCGTCAGCCACGTCAAATGTCTGAAATGCCACGTGTCTGCTATGCATAGTGTCTGCCAAATCTTTTATCCAGGTACTCTTGTCCTAAAGACTATCATTGACTGTTGTTTGGCCAGCTGCTTCTCCGCTATGGAGGAGCGGCCCAGTTGGTCTACATACTCCATAGCTGTGACAAAAGTATCCAACATGCCCGAACTTTCTTTCCCCTGACCTCTACCAGGAGGTCCCATACATATTAGATTGTTGACAGATCCTGACAAAATCGGCAGGTTTGGCCATTCTTGGCCTCATGTATATGGCCAACCCAAGACTCCTATTGATCTCAAGATGCCAAATTACTTCCACCTGTTTTATGAAAAGGTTTTCATGGGTTAGCTTGTAAGAGGGTCAGTTTTTATTATGTGTGGCTCTTGATCCTGACACGGGACCCACTCACGAATTGTGCAGTGACACAGTAATACGGTAAGGTTAAGGTGCTAAAAGCAGTCCAGTACCGCTTAGCATGACACACTGGGCTGCCCATGCAGTGATGAATGCTGACACGACTCAATACACTTACAGACCCCCTACTTTTCTCTGCTCGCCGTCAATCCCATGCGCTTCCTACAGTCATACCTGACAGGCTCTTCAGAAAAACTCAGAAAAACTAGTGCCTGACTCTTCTTGCTGCAAGGCGTGCCAAAATGCCTCCTTAATCTCGCTTCACCCTTGTAAAGAGTCCGTCATGCCATTACGCCACTCTGTCTGCACACCTGACCAGACACTTAGCAAGTCAACTGTGCCTGCCTCAAACAACACAAATAGCACAACACCTGCCACAGAAAACATGGTATTACACTATAGTCTAGTTACTTCACTAGAAGGAGTTCATGAGCATTTCTTGGTGCAGATCACTGTTAACCCCTTCCCGACATTTGACGTATCCAAACGTCATAGCCGGGTAGGGGAAGTATGGAACGGGCTCACGGAGTGAACCCGCTCCATACGATGCGGGTGTTGGCTGTATGTTACAGAGTAACGAGCGGGATTGCGCTCGAGCGCGATCCTGCTAGTTTAACCCGTTAGGGTATGTTCACACGCAGAGTCAAAAACGTCTCAAAATACGGACCTGTTTTCAAGATAAAACAGCTCCTGATGTTCAGACGTTTTTTGTGCCACTCGCGATTTTCGCTGCGTTTTTCGCGGTGTTTTTTATGCCTGTTTTTGGAGCATTTTTCAATAGAGTCTATAGAAAACGGCTAAAAAAACGTCCCAAGAAGTGTCCTGCACTTCTTTTTTCACGTCCGTTCTTTTGAAGGTTAACGCCAGGAAAAACGGCCGAAAATAGGCCGTGTGAACATACCCTTAAATGTCGTGGTCAGTAGCGACGGCGGCATTTAAATTGTTAGAAAGAGGGGGGCGACCCCCTCTAGCATCTCATTGCGCCCCGCGCAATGCAATCGTGGGGTGGCGATGGTTGCTATGGCTTGCTATGGTCTGCCACCTTGTGCTCTTATTAAGCCCTGCCTCCGGCAGGGCTTAATAGAAGCCTGTCAGAATCACGATATACTGCAATACATTAGTATTGCAGTATATAGTGCAAGCGATCCAACGATCGCTGGTTGATGTCCCCTAGGGGGACTAATAAAAAATTAATAAAAAAATTAAAAAATTACAAGTTAAAAAAAAAACCCTTTTCCCATTTTCCCCCTAGAGCATAGTAAAACAAAAAATAAATAAACATAATTGGTATCGCTGTGTCCGTAAAAGTCTGAACTATTACAATATATCATTATTTAACCCGCACGGTGAACGCCGTTAAAAAAAAATAATTTTATTTTTTGGTCACCTCATCTCCCACAAAAAATTTAACAGTGACCAATACGTTGCATGTACTCCAAGATGGTATAATTAAAAACTACAGCTTATCCCACAAAAAATAAGCCCTCATACCACTTCATCAACGAAAAAATACTAAACTTATGGCTCTCAGAATTTGGCGACACAAAATAAATTTAATTTTCTACCCTACTAATAATTTTTTCCCGTTTCCTAGTACATTATATGGCACAATAAATGGTGCTACGAAAAACTATAACTCGTCTCGCAAATATCAAGCCCTCATAGGACTATATTGACGGAAAAATATAAAAAAAGTTATGGCTATTGGAAGGTGGGGAGGAAAAAACAAAAATTTAAACCTGAAAGTTGTTTACGACGAGAAGGGGTTAAAGTCCATTTATGCAGAGCAGCTCCTAACCTGCTCATAAAATTCCTATTAAACTTGCTATCCTCATAGGATCTAATACCTAATATAGGATGTCTCCCATCATGGATTAAACAGGTTTTTCAGGACTAGAATATTGATGGCCTATGGTTAGGATAGGCTATTTTTTTTATGTTACTATCCAATCACAGAAAAAGCCCGTACATACAGGCTAAAACATAAGTTCCAAACAGGATGCAGACAGGCTACAATGTTATATAGGGTAGGTCGCTCCGGTAGAAAATTGTACCACTCTAACGCTTACCATTTATGAGGGGGGGGGGTCTGCTTAGTATTATAATTGCACACATATGAGGCTTCTATAAAGTGCCAATCACACGGTTACGTGTAGTGCACCATACTGGCTTACAACCTATTAGTTAGATCCATACTATTGGATCAGGCGGTCTACCCAGCGTCTTCTAAGTGTACCACACAAAGTACTGACATCCCATTCTCCCCCAATCACCCAATCCTTTTAGAAACCTTATCTGTGCAATGATAACTCTAAGCAGCCATCCTCCTCATAAAGGGTAGATGTGACAGTAACTGTTCATCAATATTTTGCACCTGTGTAACCACCCCCCTTGCAGTGTTATGAATTGTCTGCATCTTGCTGGGAACTGTTGTCTTAACCTGCCCCTGTATCTGCAAGTATCACCTTTTTCTGTGATTTTAAGTAAATTTGATTCCATTTTCTCTGATTTCATTGAATTTCCACACAAAAATAAATCTTAAAATAATGCAGTTTTCACACTGGCCACTAGAGCATGCACAATCGGCCTGACACTTCCCTTAGCTCACTTGTCAGTTTTACTGTATAGACTGGGACAGAATGAGCAGAATCATCTCACTGTCATTAAATGGTGGGCGAGTTATTGAAAGCACTTTATACTGCTGGTGGCCTAGATAAGGCCGGATAGCAACACTATATACTATATACACAGATAAGGCTCTGTGTGCAGCTCCCTGGTCTCTGGAGCAGAGGTTGTACTCCATTACTTCCTGGAGACTGGTATAGTCTATAACATTTCTCTGCTCACATACTGACGCATTGTCCCCAATATGGTCACCCCATGGGAAGTTTTTGACAATAAAAAAGAAATAGCTACAACACACAACAAAAAAAAGAACAAACACATTATTTCTCTACTAGACTGACATCTAATAACTCAAAGTAAGATTAAAAACATGAGACATTACTGTGAATAAATCATGGGGATACAGTATACGTCATTATTTCATGTGGGTCAGCGACTCAAAAAATATTTATCATTTAGGAGTTTTATTTCCATTTTACCATTGATTTAACCCCTTAGTGACCAGCCTATTTTGGGCCTTAATGACAAAGCAATTTTTTTTACGTTTTTGTATCGTCTCTTTTTTTTTTTTGCGTCGACTTAGCTGTATAATGTCTTGTTTTTTGCAGGACAAGTTGTATTTTTTAATAGCACCATTTTGGGGTACATATAATTTATTGATTCATTTTTTTATTTTTTTGGGGGGGAATAGAAAAAAAACAGCAAATTTGCAAGTCCTTTTTGCATCCTAAATTTACGCAGTTTATCGTGTGGTATAAATAACTTGATCACTTTATTAAGCAGGTTGTTATATTGTAACGATATCAAATTTATATAGATTTTGTATGTTTTACTACTTTTACACATTAAAAACACTTTTTTTTTCAAAACTATTTATTTTTGTGTCTCCATATTTCAAGAGTCGTAACTTTTTGATTTTTTCCGTCGATTCAGCTGTATGAGGGCTTGTTTTTGTGGGACAACTTGTAGTTTTTATTGGTACCATTTTTGAGTAGATGCGACTTTTTGATCACTTTGATCAAATTTTTTTAAAGGCAGGATTCACAGAAAACAGCAATTTTTGTATTGTTTTTACTTTATTGTTTTACGGCGTTCACCATGCGGGTTAAATAATGTAATAACTTTATAGATGGGGTCGTTACGGATGCGGCGATACCAAATATGTGTACATTTTTAAATTTTTTTTCGTTTTTTTTAATAATAAAGCACTCTATAAGGGGAAAAAGTGTGTTTTTCCTTTTTTTTTTTTTCTTTATTAAGTTTATTAAACTTCTTTTAACTTTTTTACTAGTTCCACTAGTGGACTTCAGTATTCGATCATCCAATCGCATTTATAATACACTGCAATACTTTTGTATTGCAGTGTATTAGTGCCAGTCCATGAGTCATGGCCAGAGGCAGGGGCATAGCTAGGGAGGGGCAGGCGGGGCATGTTCCCCGGGGCGCAACATAGAGTGGGGCGCCAGCCGTGCCGGACTGGCAGGTGTGTGACTCTCAACTACTGCACAGCACCAGCTGGTTTATCTCTTCAGCAAAGCTGCAACCAGCCTGCTAAAGTGATGGGGGAACAAACAGTATATGGGTCATTGGTGGTGCACACTGGTAATGATCTGCATCTGCAAGCAGAAAGCAAGTAAATACAGGAATGTGAGTGAAGTGGTGTGTTTGATTGATTTTTGTAGTGTGATTGGTGTAGTGTTTACAGTGTATATCCTGTGTATGGTGCTATTATAATTAGAGGTGCAGTGTGTGGCGCTATTATATTTAGGGGCGTAGTGTGTGGCATAATGATAACTTGGGTTGGGGGGGCGCCAAACTGAATAATTTCCCCGGGTGCTGGAGAACCTAGCTACGCCTCTGGCCAGAGACATGGCCTAGCAGGCATAACTAGTGGCAGACCTGCCTGGCCATTATTAGGCTGTCTGGCTGCCATAGAAACCACCGCCATCCTGCGATCTTATTCAGGGTGCCGGAGGGGTGAGAGAGGGAGCTCCCTTCCTCTCTCCAAAACCACTCAGATGCAGCTTTTGGCTATTGAGCGTCGCAATTGAGGGGTTAATCTGGCGAGATCCATACTGATATCGATCTCGCCTGTTCGAACAGGTCTGCTCCCAGCCCTCAGCTACCGGAGGTAGCTGTGAGCAGGGAGATTTAACGGCCCCCTGCTCTGTTTATGTATTCCGATACGGCGTATGCATCGTAATAAAAGCCACTAGTGGCCGCAATGAAAAGGCGTATTGGCGGTCACTAACGGGTTAAATCAACTTCACTTGAAGCTACTATCCCTGAGGAAATATCTGTGAAAACAGAAGGGTCAGAGGCTCTCTAGCGAGGTGTGCAGTCCCTAACGGGTGGGGTTTTTGACTCATGGTCTCTCACTGATGACATCTTCTGATATATCGGTAGAGTTTTTTATTCACAGTTTCAATCCCGTACTAGCAGCTAAGACCTCTATAACAGTGGTCCCCAACTTTTTTTTAGCCAAGGACCAGTTTCATTCAAGACAATTATTCCACGGCCCGGCAGGGGGTTGGTTCGGGGTTTAGGGTCAGTTCACTCTTTGCTTAAATACTGCAGATTTTCCGCATCGGAATTCGTTGTGTATAATCCACAGCATAATACAGTAGCAGCAAAGTGGATGAGATAGAACAAATCTCCTCCACACGCTGCGTAAATGATAAGCGGAAAAAACGCTCAGAAATTGACATGCGGTGCAGAGTTTTATTCCGCAGCATTTCAATTGTATTTGCATAAACGCTGCTTATTTGTTGCGGGTTTTCCCCATTAAATTCAACGGGGAGGAAAATTCCGTAACAAATAGTAGTTGTTGCGTTCACTGCGGCGGAATCGCAGTGATTCCACAGCAAAAAAACGCAACCCAGAAAAAAATAATTTTATACTTATTTAGAAGTCTGTATCTTTCTCCAGGCTGGCCACCTGGGATGACGATTCATCCCATGTGAGCGCTGCAACCAATCACAGGCAGTAGCGTCAGTCACATGGGATAAAATGTCATCCCAGGATGCCGGCCTGGATGACGTCAGAGGGCCGGCCTCCTGGGATGACGCTTCATCCCATGTGACCGCAGCTGAAGCCAATCACAGGCTTTTAGCGGTCTCCTGGGATAAAACGTCATCCCAGGAGGCCGGCCTGCTAGCAGGCCAGCTGAATGCTCAGCAGTTTTCCACAGCAGACATTCCGGGCGAAAATCTGCACCACAATTTGGTGCGGTTTTTCGCCCGGAATTCCCTGCGGCCACCGGGGAGGATACCAGATACCGCCGCCGGGTACCAAATGATCCACGGCCCAGTATTGGTCCACAGCCCGGTGGTTGGGGATCACTGCTCTAAAACACTGAAATTCATAATGATCAAAGCAAAGATAGGAGGTTAAAATCCCCAGTGCTGTCCTGCGATGGTATATAAGGCACGTGGACAGAGATTATCCTCTTGAGGAAACCCTTAAAATGTATTGGTATAAAGAGATATGCCAGTTCATTATAGTGGAACAGATAATTATCAAATTGAAAGTCAGTTTGTGGCATTAAAAAAAAAATTAAATTATAAAAAGATAGTACATTTTTTTATTGGATTGGTCAACATTTTACAAAAATTCGTTATGAGGCCGATTCTAGCGAATCGTCTGTCTAAATCAATTCGGTCCGATAAATTTGCAGTGAATCGCAAGTGCCCTCTTTGCCCTATCTGACTCTCTGATGTCTTCTAGGACAATCGGGACACTTCAAATTCCACCCCTAAAATAAAAAAATACTATACACCTCCAGTGGTCTCCCATAGTGACACGTCCTTGCCAATCTTTGGAAATCATATTGATTTGTCTCATGTGAGCGCTGCTGCGATTCGTCTCTAGTTTTAGTCACATGTGACCGCCGCAGCCTGTGATTGCCTATTTTTCCAAATTGTGCGCCGAAAACCCCAAGATATTCGGATTTCACTGAATCCAAGACCTTTGGGAAATTGGGACTGAATTTGATTAGTTTAGAATCAATTTACTCATCTCTAGTCAACATGGTAGAGGAAAACAGAAAAATAATTCATTTTTTTGAGGGGCAAAAACAAAAAAGCCTTACTGGTCCTGTGGAGTCACTTGATGTATCACATGGTTCCTCTAGCTAACGACTTCTTTCCTATTATGGCCCTGAGCACCTAGAACATTTACAGACTTTACCGTATACGACCATTTTTGTCAAAACTGCAAGCTACGTCTCATAAACAACTGGGGGCGCATCACCTGTGAGGCTCACTTATAGTTTGAAGAGCATTGCTTCAGCTAATTAGCAACTCTGAAAAGGATCATGTGACATGCACTGCGGGACTTCTCAGAAACCGGATTCACAGACTGTATCACATGATGCTTTTCAGAGCTGCTGACTGGCTGAGAGAGATCACTTTGCACCGAGGCCCCAGCAATATTGTGATCATGGGAGTTCTAGAGATACTATAAAAGCCCCATCAATCTGTAAGTTATGGCGTACCCCATTGATGCTATAAATTTTATAGTAGGCCCTTTAGGCCCTGTTCACACAGAGTTCTTTTTGGCGCTGTTTTTGATGCGGGAACCGGATCGGAAACTGCGCCAAATGTACGGACAAAATCGCCTCCCATTGATTTCAATGGGAGGCGGAGGTGTTTTTTTCCGCTCGCAGGGAAAAAAAGCGACATGACATTTCAAGAGGCGGTTTCCTCTGCAGGGGTTTTTAACGTGTTTTTTAATGAATTTTTTGCGTTTCTTTCCTTTGCGTGTTGAAGAAAGAGGTAAAAAAAAAACTAAAAAAACACGTGACATACCACGGCAAAAAATGGGGTCACAAAACGCATCAAAAAATGCGTGTGGTACAAAGCCACTTAAAAAAAAACAGGGCTGATTTTTCCAGGCGGAATTTTCTGCCTGCAGGAAACTCAGTGTGAATTGACCCTTAAGGTGGCTCTATCAGTTCTCCTATGTGAGAGCAACATATAAAGAGGGATAGACGGTGAGCTTTGGAATATATACTTTTCTATGATTTAAATCAGTATTTTCATGTTAAAAGCTGTTTAACTACTGGCAGGAGTTATAGAGAAAGCCTGTGAGTCCTGCTCCTTCCACCCTCTCATAGAAAAAGCCTGTGACTCTGACTTCCCTTACCCACACACAGTGATTGACAGCTTTTCCTGTATGAGTATGTGTATATGCAGGGGCGCAGCTAGGGGGGGGGGGGGCAGAAGGGGCATGTACCCCGGGCGCAACTAAAAGTTAATGTGGGGGGGGCGCGAGGGCAGCACCGTCCATGACGGCGGCCTGCTGCCTCTCTGAGGGGGGCGGAGGCGGCGACACTGAAACCCGCCACCGCCACCCCCTCCTGCACTATAGGCGATGAATGGCCAGGTGCGTTACGCGCACGGCTATTCAGCGCCTTTCAACGACTCAAGTGGCACAATTACTTCTTTGCGCCGCTTTCCTCGTTGAAAGGCGCTGATTGACAGGGCAAGTCATAGCCCTGTCAATAAGCGTCTTTTATAGACGCAAGTGGCACGATGACGTAATGGGCCGCTTGCGTCCATGCAAGGCACTGATTGGCAGGGCAGAATGACTTGCCCTGTCAATCAGCGCCTTTCAACGATGCAAGCAGCGCGATGAAATCATTGCGCCACTTGCGTCGCTCAACCCAGGGCCGTAGCTAGGGGGGGCAGGCGGGGCATGTGCCCCGGGCGCAACTTAAAAGGGGGTGCCAGCACCGCACAGTCCATGATGCAGTAGTCTGCCTGGAGAGAGGGAGTAGACACACCGGAGCAGAGCACTGCAGAGGACAGGAAAAAACAGGACAGTGGTGAGTACAGTGCAAACAATTTAGAGCCTTGGAACACTAGCGTTTCTAAAATCATAAAATAAATGACATTAGTTTATGATTTTAGAAACTCTTGTGTCTCCAGGCACATTCTTTTTGCGGCTGCGTGACCCCCCTCGCCCCCGCGGCCCCCCCTCACGGGACTGTTGTAACTTTTCCCTCTCCTGGGAGGAGAGGGAGAATAGTAACAGTAGTAGTGGTGGTAATACAAAAACACATTTCTCCATTAAACATATCTATCTGCCTGTCTGTCTTTCTATCTCATATCTATCTATCTATCTATCTATCTATCTATCTATCTATCTATCTATCTATCTATCTATCTATCTATCTATCTATCTATCTATCTATCTATCTGCCTGTCTGTCTTTCTATCTCATATCTATCTATCTATCTATCTATCTATCTATCTATCTATCTATCTATCTATCTATCTATCTATCTATCTATCTATCTCTATCTATCTATCTATCTATCTATCTATCTATCTATCTATCTATCTATCTATCTATCTATCTATCTATCTATCTATCTATCTATCTATCTATCTATCTATCTCTCATTATCTATCATCTATCTATCTATTTATCTATCTATCCATCCATCCATCTCATATCTATCTATTATCTATCTTATACCTCCCAACCGTCTCGGATTCAGCCGGACAGTCCCGTATTCCGGGTGGTGTCCTGTTGTCCCGGCCGGCCGGGGGTATGTCCCGCTGATTGACAGGGAAAGTCATTCTGCCCTGCCAATCAGCGCTTTTCATACACGCAAGCGTCGCGATCACGTCATCCTGCTGCTTGCGTCGTTCAACCCCAGGGGACCTGCGCAGAAGAGAGCAATTCTCCATTGCCGCCGGACGGTGCTGGAACAAGATTAAGGTGAGTTTGTTTAGTTTGTTTTTTATCCTAATATAAAAGTGTGTGGCTTTATCTACGAGGGGGGGGGGGGGGCTTTAGCTACAGGGGGGGGTTTATCTACAGGGGGGGGTTTATCTACAAGGGGGCTTTATCTACGGGGGTGGCTTTATCTACAGGGGGCTTTATCTATGGGGGGGCTCTATCTATAGGGGGGCTATATACTGGGGTAGGCTATACGTGGAGCACCATATACAGGGGTGGGCTACATGTGAAGTACTATATACTGGGGTGGGCTATATACAGGGGTGGGCTATCTGTGGAGCACTATATACAGGGGTGGACTATATGTGGAGCACTATAAGGGGAGCTATATGTGGAACACTATATACAGGGGTGGGCAATATGGGGGGGCACTATCTGCAGGGGGCTCTATGGGGGGCACTATCTACAGGGGGCTCTATGGCAGGCACTATCTACAGGGGGCATGGTGTATGTATGGGAAACAGTGTATGGTGCTATTATAATTAGAGGTGCAGTGTATGGCACAATTATATTTAGGGGCGTAGTGTGAGGTATAATGAGAACTTTATTTTTGTATATAGGTATAGAAATGTTTGAAAAGTGAGAAGCTGAAGATATCTGAGTGGCAAACTGCAGAAATGGTCTGTGACCGGGAGAAGTCATCATAGAGGTCTGGACCGGATGGAGAAAAATTACTAGAATCTGAGACATCACCGGTTAGTCACTTAAAGAGGCTCTGTCACCACATTATAAGTGCCCTATATCCTACATAAGGAGATGGGTGCTGTAATGTAGGTGACAGCAGTGTTTTTTATTTAGAAATCAGCGCCTTTCAACGAGGCAAGCGGCGCAAAGAAGTAATTGCGCCACTTGAGTCGTTGAAAGGCGCTGAATGTGGTGACAGAGTCTCTTTACTGTAAATGTTTATTCTGCCTCTAATCAGCACTGTAGTCACTGTATAATCTGCAGCGAGATGATGGGTGGTATGATTATGATATAATTTTTTATATTTTTTTTGAAACAGCAACTTCCAGCATATCCTTACCATTCTTTGGGCCATGCTGGGAGAGAAAACAATCATGGCGAGGGGGAAGGAGATGTCGGGAAAGAGGTTGGAGGGGCACCAAAATGAATCTTTGCCCCGGGTGCTGGAGAACCTAGCTACGCCCAGTGCCGCATCTGCCATGAGGCCAGGTGAGCCGACGGCCTCAGGCGGCACCACCTACCCAAAGGGGGGGGCGGCATTTTCAGCCCGGGACGGACTGGACCGGGGGGAGGGGCCATGCAGACGCACATAGCAGAAGTGCCGAACGTCTGTAATACTCCTCCTCCTCTCTGACGCTGCACACAGCACATGCAGCCAGAGAGGAGCAAGTCTGCAGGAGGAGCGACGAGCAGCAGAGGTAAGTTCCTGCCTTGCTGGGACCGGGACCCGTGACGTGAGTATACTGCAAGGGGGGGTCTGGGCATTTTACCGACAGCCGAGGGCTTTTTGGGGCTGGAATAATCCACCCCATAGAGCCCTCACATCACTATAATGCAATGATTAGTGTGGGTGGGGGAGGGTCTGAGCGTCTGACTTACTGCAGAGAGCTCTATAGGGGGGGATTCTGCCCCCCCCCCCCTTTAGAGCAGTCAGTCAGATGCTCAGACCCCCCTAACCTTTCAGTATAGTAACTAGTCAGGTCTCTATGGTGGGGGGATTATTCCCCCCTATAGAGCCCTCTGCTGTCAGTAAAACGCCCCCCACCCTTGCAGTATACTCCTGGCTTTGTAGCTTTCCTGTGCCTAATTAGCGTGGGAAAGCTACAAATAGGGTTGTGACTGGTGAGTCTCACAGTCACTCCCAGTGCACACTGCATGCGGCAGCTGCGGCAGCCAGTCTGACTGTGAGTCTCTGACCAGTCACCACCCACACGCAGCAGAGACAGGAGAGACTAATAGTAAACCCTCAACTACTACAGTTTCACAGGTATTGTCTGTGACAGCTTCTATAGAGTAGTGGTCGGCTTGTCTGCCTTACACATGGAAGTTTGCTGGTTCAAATCCCAGCTGGGTTTTTTTTATTTTTAATATTAATATCTTGTATTGGGCTTTGTTCACACTAGCATTAATATACATTTACCTCTCTTCCGTCAGAGGGAGAGGATCGATACGTTAAACGGAAAGCAACGGTTCCATTAGAATTACCATTGCTTTCAATGATTATTCTTTTGTATCCGTTGCTTTCCGTTTGTCTCCGTTCGCTAGGTTTCCGTTCTTTTGAACGGAAATAAAAGTTCTGCAGACTTCACTTTTGTTTCCTTTAAAAAAAACGGAAACTTAGCGAACGGAGAAAAACGGAAAGCAACTGATAAAAAAGAATTACCATTGAAAGCAATGGTAATTCTAATGGAACCGTTGCTTTCCGTTTAACGTATCGATCCTCTCCCTCTGACGGAAGAGAGGTAAACGTATATTAATGCTAGTGTGAAAGAAGCCTTGGGGCCTGTTCACATCAGCGTTGGATTTCCGTTCTGGGGTTCCGTCGGAGGTAACCCCGCAACGGAAAGTCAAACTGAAACCACAGCTTCCGTTTCCGTCACCATTAGCGCAGTCGACTGCGCTATTGATTCCGTCACAAAAACTGAAACCTGCCGGAATGGTGACGAACGGAAACCATTAGCAATGTTTCCGTCACCATTGATTTCAATGGTGACTGAAACGGAAGCTGTGGTTTCAGTTTGACTTTCCCTTGCGGGGTTCACCCGACGGAAACCTCCCACGGAACCCCGGAACGGAAAGCCAACGCTGATGTGAACAGGCCCTAATCCTTCCCCATAAACCTGCCCCCGCTAATTAAAATAAATATATTATATAATGTATATAGCGCTGTATCCTGTATCCGTCAGGTCAGCGGGTCCTGCAGGATCGACCTGTTACCAATCACGTCTAAGTTCATAACTTAGATGTGATCGGTAATAGGCAACCTAATGGATTCAGGTCTCAGCGCTATATACAGCTGCTCTGTATACAGGATACAAAGCAGCTGTATCTCAAAAAGTACAAATCATTTTCAATAAAAAGTAATTAAAACTTGCACCAATCGCATTAATAGATATCTTTATATATCATAGTGACATGTCCGAAGTTTTCATCGGTGGGGGACCGAGCACCGAGGCCCCCACCGATCGCTAAAACGAAGCAGCAGAAGTGCTCGGGTGAGCGCTGTGCCGCTTCATTTATGATCGACTTTCAGCCGAGTGAGCGGTGTACGGACTCCTAGACTTTCTATTGAGCCCGTACACTGCTCCAAGGAAAGCCAAACAGAATTGAAGCGGCACACCGCTCACCCGAGCACTTCTGCTGCTTCGTTTTAGCGACTAGTGGGGGGTCTCAGTGTTCGGACCCCACTGATCAAAACTTCTGACATGTCAAAAGTTTTTTAAAAAGTTGTTACACTTTAAAGAGAATCTTTCACCTGCCCACAGATTTGCATTTGAGTGCAGCATGTAATGGGGAGGGCTGCACAAACTCTGGGGCACTTTACATTTTTTTTTTCCTACCCTCTTTCCATACTTAGATATCGGTGCCGTAATGTTTGGTGCCGATATTTAAATAACCCCATGAACTGTCAATGGGCGGTAATTGGCAAGGGGGCGTGTAACATCGCTGTGACACTGTCCAATCAGCTACGGACAATGTCAACAGCAAGAGCTGGAGAGAGGAGAGCATGTGCGCGTGCACACGCTCTCACTCTTCAGCTCTCGGCAGGCAAGTACAAGTCTGATCTCAGGTGAGAGATCAGTCTTGTCGTCCTTGTCTGCCGAGAGCTAAAGAGTGAGAGCGTGCGTGCGCGCACAGCTCCGATGCCATGAAACAGAAGAAGAAGGATTCACACTCTTCTTCTGTTCCTCAGTGGTGGCGGATCTGCGCGCACGCGCTCTCTGTCCAGCTCTTGCTCTGAAACTGTCTGGAGCTGATTGGACAGTGTCACAGCGATGTTACACGCCCCCTTGCCAATTACCTCCCCATTGACAGTTCATGGGGTTATTTAAATATCGGGCGCCAAATATTACAGCACCGATATCTAAATAACGAAGGAGGCTAGGAAAATTTTTTAAAGTGCCCCAGAGTTTGTGCGGCCCTCCCCATTACTTGCTGCACTCAGCTGTACATGTATGGGGAGGTGAAAGGTTCTCTTTAAAAGAAAGGTGTTATAATTTTTTTATTTGATATGTTTTATTTTATGGGCCTAATTTTTCTAATTATTTTAATATGTTCCCGAAGGTAGCTATTTATTCATATGTCTGTGGGGGGCAGCCATCTTTATTTTTATTTTTCATACTGCCAATTTTTGTTTTGCAGGTTCCGCTGGACCATTTGGACTACGTCGTAGATTCGTTGGACTACTTCGCTGATGTAAGCTTTTTTTCTTTTTTTTTAAATAAAATGGTTAAAGTGGATTGTGTGGAAGAGTTGTCATTTCAATAAAATAAATTTCTTTATGTCTCTGTTTTTTAATACTTCATTACCGCCTTAGTAATGGCAGCTGTCTGAGAGCGTCCATTACTAAGAAGGGGCTTAGTGTTAGCCAGTAATAAGGCCATCACTAACCCCTATTATTACACCAGTACCCACCGCCACCAGGAGTACCGGGAAGAGCTGGGTACAATCCAGCACCCGACCATCTGAAGTGAAGGGTACTTGGGTGGCCGCAGGCTGGTACTATCAGGCTAGGAAGGGACAAAAACCATGGCCCTTCCCACCCTGGTGATGCTAGGCTGCTGCTGCTGCTTTATTGTATCTGGCTGGCTATGAAAAATGGAGGGGATCTCACGTAATTTTTTTTTCAATTTATTTTTAAAAAATGACGAGGGGTTTCCCCAATTTGTCATAACCAGCCAGATACAATAAAGCAGCTGCAGCCTAGCATCCCCAGGGTGGGAAGGGCCACTTTTTGTCCCTTCCCAGCCTGATAATACCAGCCTGCGGCCTAACCGTCGTTTAGATGGCCAGGTACTGAATCGTACTCGACTCTTCCCGGTATCCCTGGCGGCAGTGGGAACCGGGGTAATAATAGGGGTTAGTGATAGCCTTTTTACTGGCTAATGCTAAGCCCCAGCCTTAGTAATTGAACACTGTCAATCAGACAGCTGCCATTACTAAGGCCATAATAAAGTATTTAAAAAAAACAGACATAAGAATTTTTTTTTATTGAAATCAAAACTCCCCCATGCAACCCTCTTTCACAATTTTTTTTTGTTTTTAAAGTAGATCATTGAAGTAGTCTAATGAATCTATGACGTAGTCCAAACGGTCCAGCGGAACCCACCAAAAAAAAGTTAGCAGTATAAAATGTAAAAAAAAAATGTATTTGCCACAATAGAAACCCCTGATCCGCCGTTTGCTCTTGTAGGCCACAGCCTGGTTTAGGCCTGAGGCCTACAAGAGATCGGGAGCACGCTGATGACGTCAACTGCCCGGCACGATGACGTCACTGTATCATGCCGACCACGCCGGGCCACTGAACTCGGTTAAAAATCATAAGTCAATTAGGTAATAAAAAGGGGGCATAGAAGATGTTAAACCATTTTCAGTGTTAATGCTGCGTTGCTGATCTATGATACGAAAGTAATAGGGTATGTGCACACACACTAATTACGTCCGTAATTGACGGACGTATTTCGGCCGCAAGTACCGGACTGAACACAGTGCAGGGAGCCGGGCTCCTAGCGTCATACTTATGTACGATGCTAGGAGTCCCTGCCTCGCTGCCGGACAACTGTCCTGTACTGAAAACATGATTACAGTACGGGACAGTTGTCCTGCAGAGAGGCAGGGACTCCTAGCGTCGTACATAACTATGATGCCAGGAGCCCGGCTCCCTGCACTGTGTTCGGTCCGGGACTTGCGGCTGAAATACGTCCGTCAATTACGGACGTAATTAGTGTGTGTGCACATACCCTTATAGTAAAAAGAGTTCTTTAAATCTTTTCTATACATTAAATAGCACTTTACAAATAAACAACAAGTGTTTTCCTATTTAAATTTTTTTTATATATTGCGTGTTTGATGTGTAGAAACCAGTATTGAGAAAACTCCAATAGATTTGGGGGGGGGGGCTCCTTTTTATAGTTCGCCTCAGGCAGCAGAGGGGCTAGGTTCACCCCTGGCTACGCCTCTGGTATATGGAGAGCTGTCAATCACACTGTGTGAGCGGGGGAGTAGGAGAGGCTTTCTGTATGTGTGGGTGGGGATGCTGGACTCACAGGCTATCTTTATGTGTGAGAGCGGAATATGGGACTCACAGGCTTTCTCTATGTGTGCGATGGGGATGTGGGACTAACAGGCTTTCTTGATGTGTGGGAGGGGGATGCAGGACTCACAGGCTTTCTTTATGTGTAGGTGTAGCTGGGGATGCGCGACACACAGGCTTTCTCTATGGGTCCTGGCAGCAATTAGACAACTTTATACATACCGAAATAATAGAAAAAAACTGATTATATCCTTGAGCTATACTATGCTGCAGATAGGAAACTTAACAGAGGTCAATCCCTTTCCATTTTTAAGACTTTTCCATCCGGTCAGTGAATGGAATTTTTTTTATCTTTTAGAGGTCAAAATACATTCCTATCTTACCTTTCTCACTCAGTTGATATTACAATATTTCAAACTAGATATGAGCCAGGGGCGTAACGATCCCGGTCGCAAGAAGTGCTAACACGACTGGGCTCAGAAGGGAAGGAAGTCAGCCAGTGGCATCACTGCTAACATTGAGCTTCCCAGGCGTATGCCCCAGATCTCCAGGTGAGCGCTGCTTTCAACTATATCTGCATCTGCAATACGCGGAATCATTTAAAAACTATGGCGGAGCAGAGAGCCATTGGCTCCCTGCCCTAACACTTACTCTTGTATGCCACAGGCTGCCATAGGGCTGTGACCTACGAGACGTCAGAAGTCGTAGCATGCTGAGAAAATCAGCATCCCCATATAAGATGCGTAATGACATCACTGTATCGCACAGCCGGGCAATGGACAGCAGAAAAAAGAAGAAGATATAACTGCTCCTCGTGAAGTAGGCGTGTTTAATGGAGGGGATTGCACAAGAGACATCAATATACCAGGAAAAAAAGATGACAACTACTGTGTGAGAGCACACCGGGGGAACATTACTACTGCAAAAGGGCACAAATGGAGACATTACTGTGTAGGGAACACAAAAAGGGGAAATATTACTGTGTGCGGAACTATAACCGTATGAGGCACTAAGAGGAGCATTATTACTGTCTAAGGGCCTAAAGGGGGCACTATCACTGGATGGCGAGTTTGTGCAGAGGTGGGGAAAAGGGGGAGAGGGTGCTGGAAAAATGAGTAGCCAAAGATGTTTATGAAGCATATTCTGCAGAGACAAGTTGTGTCTGGAAGTCTTCATGGTGGTCTGCATCAGATAAGAAAGTGAACGACTACAATCAGAGAAGACGTCACCCATGAGTCATCGGATGTAACTGTACTGCACTTACATGGCTTGCAGATTGCCTGTGTAGAACTGGTGTCTACCACTATATGGTCACTGTATGGTGGTAATTTTGGTCTTTATTGAGTAACAATTTAGTGGTACTGTATTATACAATGTAATATATCCCTTCTATAGTGACATTATTGGTAATATTGGTCTTGGTATACTGGGTTTTGTTACAGTAATAGTATGGTGCTAATATTTGCTCCTTGTTATAGTAGTATTATTTGGCAACTGTATGACTGTATTATTAGAAGTATAAAAGGCTCAAACCGGCAGCACGTCTGCTGCGAAAATCTGCCACATCTGGATGAACCCTCACATATGCAGATTTTGCAACAGATTCATTGCGTAATCGCTGTAAATTTACGGCAAAATCCGCATTGGTATTTTTCCGCCATGTCTGGACATGCCATAAAAGACCCTTGTAAAGCGCCTCGGGCATGCGTTTTTTGCAACAAGCTGGTGGCGAGGGGGGGGGGGCGGTCCAAAATTTGTACTGTGACCCATAGGACTCTAGTTACACCATTGATTTGAGTCCAGTCCGGACTCCAGAACAGGGCAGAAATCTAATTGGTGTTGGATGGATTTCTTGGGCCCACCAGGAGTTGATTCTGGTGGCCAGAACATTTACATACAGAACATGTGCACAACCACTTTTAATTGCAATGTAATCTTGTTGTTATCATTGCAGACACAGGACATATAATCCAAAAGGTCTAATAAGTTATTTGTGAACTAACCCATAGAAAATAGATACTGGAAGCAAGTGAGTGGCTCAAAATTGGGTTGTCTTCTGCTGGACTTTTGCAGCATATTATTGTGTCAGCGCCTAGGCCTACCACCAAAGGATCCTCAGGGGACTCTGGTGGGCATATTAGTCCCTGACCCTGACTGCTGTTGCTGCTGAGAGGATCATCTAAGCTGACACATTGTAACAACCCTTCAGCTCAGGACTAGGTCAGAACAGGTTTTCAGCCTCTGAATGTTAACTAACAGTAATTGGACAATTTTAACAACTATATTTACGCAAGAATATATCCCCTTTGGGTATTGATAGCACAGAACACAATGAGAAGTGATTGACTGGAGGCCCGATATTGCTGTGTGAAGTCTTATTTGCCCTTAACTTAGAAAAGGTTTTTGAGTTTTAATTCCAACTACCAAAGAACAATTTCCTTATCAGCGGCAGGGATTCTTTCAATTTTTCACAGACACTAAATTATCATGTGCCATCAATAAGTGGCATGCAAATGAACATGAAGTTCTGTCTGTGCAATTCATCAACAAATGATGTGTGAGGAGTCTTCCTGATTGCTAATATTAGAAGTTGTTTTAATATAAATGGTTGTGAAAATATTCTTCTAAATTAGAAAAGTGGTGAGATAACTCCATAAACTAATTAGAGTGTTATGGTATTAAGCATTGAAATACTAATTGGACACTTAAAAATGAAAATAATATGGAAGAAATGGAGGAAAAACAGAGTTCACCCACTCAAAAACAAGATCCCCCAAGAAAATGGACACATTAAAATATGCTTGGAATTTTAACTCCAAAAAGTTATGATGGATGTTCATGCTGCTTGGCTACATAGTAATTGTTGTTTGTTACTATTAGGCTATGTTCACACAGGCTATTTCCAGACGTTTTTCGGGGCGTAAATGGGCCGAAAAACTACTGAAAAATCGGACGCAGAACGCCTACAAACATCTACCCTTTGATTTCAATTAGAAATATGGCGTTCTGTTCCGACGGGGCGTTATTTTATGCCTTATTTTCAAATAACGGTGCGTAAAAAGACGTCCCTTAAAAAGAAGTGCACATCACTTCTTGAGACGTTTTTGGAGCCGTTTTTCATTGACTCAATAGAAAAACAGCTCCAAAAACGGCCGTAAAAAACGCCACAAAAAAACGCTAGATGCTAAAAACACGGCTCAAAATCAGGGGCTGTTTACCCTTGAAAACCGCTCTGTATTTTTAGACAATTTTTGTTAAGTGTGTGAACATACCCTATGTCACAGTGCGGGGTGTGGACCCACTGGGTCGTACCGCGTAGCGGATAGGCAGCTGGCCAACCAGGTACAGTACAATGTCTATAGTCCAGAAAGTATACCTGAGGCAATGTAGACAGTAGCGATGATTCAGGCTTAAGATGAGGCTCCGGCAGCAGACAGGCACCCGGCGGGTGTGACACAGTAGATGCAGCGGAAGACAAAACTCGACTTCAACTCTAGACGGCACTGAGGCACGGTAGCATGGGATACAGGGTACAGGCAGCAGGAACGGGTAACACTGGGAACTCAAAAACACTAGGAGACCCAACAACGCTCAGGCAAAGATCAAGAGGGCAGAGCCCTTTTTATAGTCCAGCAGCATTTTGGGCTAATTGCAGATTCTCTGCAACTGGACGCGCACTGGCCCTTTAAGGCCGCGCACGCGCGGGCGCGCGCTTCTTGCGGGAGACAGTCTCTGAACCAGGAAGTGAGTTCCGGCGTCTCTCAGTAGAGACATCCATGGCCGCGGCCATCAGAGGGTAAGTCAGAACGACGGTCCGCGGCCATAGACGTTACACCCTAACAGACTAATCCCACCTCAATGTGATGAATTAGAATATGTCATTACTTTCTGATGAGCATAGGTCCGACCTCTGGTACCGTCGCAATCAATAAAACTAAGGAACCGTGGCACTCTATGTAGTACGATGGCCTCTTTGGCCCAAACACTGCAAAACTCTATTCATATTGAGACTGTGCTATAGTAATTTTCAGAGAAAATGCCACTGGATCCCTAAATCCCTTATTCTCATGATTGGTGAGAGTGCCGGAAGTTTGATCTACTGTAGCAGAATATTGGGGAAAGTTTACGTTAAGGTATTGAGATATCCAAATAGAGAGGATTATCGGATCCACTAAATGGCCCCCTAAAGTGTCAATCCAGGGTCTGAAACCATTGCAATACAATATAATGTGTCTGCATTCCAATAAGAAGTACCAATAAAACTTTCATGAAGATGTTAAACTATTATGTGGACTGTTCAAAGATATGTAGGGGGAATAAAACAAGCCCGCTTGAGTAAAAGGGGTGTTAGTGATCTACTTTAACTGGTTGCCGACACAGGACGAGTATGCTCGTCCTGAGCGGCGAGCACTTCGCGCATTAGGACGAGCATACTCGTCCTGTGTGACAGCCGTCCCTGCGCGTGTCTGTGCGCGCGATCGAGAGCGGGGCAACGGCTGTAATACACAGCCACGGCCCCGCTCTGACAGCGGAGAGGAGAGAAACATCTTCTCTCCGCTGTTAACCCTTTGAACGCCGCGATGACAGCTGATCGCGGTGTTCAAGGAGAGGGGACTGCACATTGATTGCGTCACAGAAAATAACTGACGCGATCAAAGCCCACAACTCGTATGGGCAGACAGCCCAGGGTCCAGTGAAGGACCCCAGGGCTGTCTGAACATATTTCCTGTTGTTAAGGCATACTGAGGTATGGCCTAACAACTGCCTGTGTACAATCAGTAACAGGCTAATGTACTGGCATATAGATCTATGCCAGTACATTATAGTTACAAAATAAAAATCAAAATGATAAATCCCTTTATGGGATTAAAAAAAAAAGTTAAATGAATGTAAAAAAAAAATAATGATAAATAAATAAATAAAAAGTAAATAAAATACACAGAAACACACATTTTTTATAATAAATCAACTTTTTAAAATATAAGTCCCAAAACATGAAATAATATAGACATATTTGGTATCGCCACAACCGTAATAACCTGTACAACAAATGTATACCATTATTTATTATGATCGGTGTATGGTGTCAAAAAAATAATATTAAAACTGCTGCGCAACTGCTTTTTTTCTGACTTTTAATCTAATTAAAAATTTATAGAAATTAAACGATAATGTATTTGTACCAAAAAATGGTACCTACATAAAGAACAACTCGTCCCGCAAAAAACAAAGTCTCATACAACTACGTCATACAAAAAATAAAAGCGTTATGAGCGACGGGATGCAAAAGAGGGAAATGTAAAAAAAATTGCTCTGTCCTGAAGGCTAAAATTGGCCGTGTCCTTAAGGGGTTAAAGTGTTGTCCTCTCCTAGTTAAAGGTTTTGTTTTCATGTGGAATTTTTGTTGACCTTCCATACACATTATGAACTCCCTTAAGTATCATCAGTCTGTAAATTCAGGGGTTACCACTTTCTGCTACTGTTTTGAGAGCTCTATTTGCCTACATTGAACTCTATATATGCCAGAATTTTTCACAAAAGCTGTGGCACCATGGCTTTCATTCTCGTTTCAACCCAACAAGCAGATATATGGTCTTAAATTCCCTTATCAAACCATTTTGACTCCCCTACTTTTTTCCCTCCCTCTCTTCCCTCCGGGTTTAGAGCTTATAGTTCCGGGGAAATGTGAAGGGTTTGTGTTAATTTGTCTTTTGTTGGGATATATCTGCAGCATAAACCTTTGCCGTTCTGGTATGCAGTAAAGGCCAGGCAAGTTAAGGTCCCCCATCATAATAAGGTCCATGTTCCAGCCAAAAATGGAAGAGATTAAGAGTAAGTAGAGTCCATTCTGGACTACCCTTAGTATAAAAGGTCCTTTGATGCAGTTACTGCAGGTTTTTGACATGTTAAGGGAGTTATGCCACAGCAGGGTGCAGGAGGTCCGGTAGAGTACACCGCCATCTGAAGCTAGAAATGGAGAAAATCACTGGCCAATAGAATCTATCACTCCTTTGAGTTAACTCGCGTGATATGATGAGGATATGATCCCTATTATCTTCAAGGACGTCAGCTACAGGTTGCGGGATATAGTAAAAGTCTAGTCTAAAGAATAGTCTTTTTACATATGTTTGTCCTATAGAATTATACGTACAGTATATAGATGAATATGGACATGAACTTTGTATTCCATATTGTCGAGATTTATGTGCCCACTTGCAAGAAAAGGTTTTGTTGATTGTGGATGTATAACTAACAAAATGTATTATTTCTATAATTTAAATATTTTTTGCTTTATTATTTTATCTATATATGTATTATTTTCATAATATGTTCCAATTTTTCAGATTTTTTTTAGTGTTAGTGCTTATGCAAATAGGTTCTTATGGCTCCATTTTGTATGGGACACCATAGAGGTCCAAGAGGCCTCTACTGTATCACTGTATGGCTCCAATTTCATATGGGGGCATATAGAGGCTATTTTTTTTTTTATTATTTCATGCAAATCAGACAGAAAAAAAAATGTGCCATGTACCATTGGACTCTGTATGTACAGAGACATCCGAACCCAGACGTAAAGCTTCCAGTGGAGAATATTTTCTTACACATGAGGTTTGACGGAGCCTGTACAGCAGTGCAAGGAGGACATGTGACTCCGAATAAAGTACTATACTGCTGTATAGACTCCACGCACACGGCATAACTGTGTGAATGATCGCCAAGCCAACGACTATAATGTGCCCAATTAATTTAAAGTTTGATAATAAAGAAAACAATTCAAAAAGATTCTAAAATTTAGCTATGCAGAATTTTTTGGGATAACATTCTTTTTCTGTATGCAAATACTCTCAGCACAAGTGTAGAAGTGAAGGAGTTATCAGACGTTTTCTAATTTTGTTAGGGAGAAAAAAAATCACTAATTATATTTGATTAGGGACATCACAGGGATTATTAATAACAAAAACTGCCCAGTACAATAAATCTTCTTCCACGTGTATAGTGTTGATATCACCAAGACTTTGGCTGACATTGAAGATTCAAATTAACCGTAATTGAAATTGTTCAAGCCAAGGAAATAATGCCTCCGCTTAGGTAAGGTTCAGCGATCCACAGGAAAAGCGATCCAACTTGGGTATTATGCGAAACCGGTTGGACTACACAACCCAGATAGCAATTACTGTTAAAGTGTATTTAATAAGATCGCCAAAATGAAAATACCTTCTTACCTAGACGGCTACAAAACCTAAATGCAAACGACTTCAATACAGTATAAAGGAGATTTTATCTGGGATGACTTACGATGCAATTAAAATAGTGTAGGCATCGCTGTAGAAGACCATAAAGACCATTTACATCTAAAATAAAAAATAACCTGTAACTTCTGTATCTATAAATGTCTATATGTCCTTGATAAGTGAATTTGTGACAGCGGCCATGTGACAAAAAGTCAGGTATTTATTAACCCCTTCCCGACATTTGCCGTA
The DNA here is from genome assembly GCF_050947455.1 of Rhinoderma darwinii. Taxonomy (NCBI): domain Eukaryota; kingdom Metazoa; phylum Chordata; class Amphibia; order Anura; family Rhinodermatidae; genus Rhinoderma; species Rhinoderma darwinii. The sequence goes on along the minus strand of NC_134691.1, from coordinate 11,045,275 downwards.
TGGGCACGCCATGGAAAGCTATGACTTCTCGCAAATTGCCGTATCCATACGCCAAATGTTTGGCACCGGCTCAGAAGCTGAGTCGGTGCCATCATCGCCGGATCTCAGCTGTATCTTACAGCTGACATCCAGCTGTAATGGCAGGGACCTAAATTAACTTCGATCCCCGCCATTAACCCCTTAAGTGCAGCGCTCAAACGCGAGTGCTGCACTTAAGGTGTTTGCAGCTCATCGGAACCCCAGCAATGAAATTGCCGGGGTTCCGGTGGCTCCAATGGCAACCGGAGGCCTAATACTGGCCTCCCGGTCTGCCTAGCACGGAAGCTGATCGGCTTCCGTAGCCGCCGGCAAGATGATGCCGGCTCAGGCGCTGATCCGCCGTCTTCAGCGGTGGAAGTCAGCTGTATGTTACAGCTGACATCCACCTGTAATGGCAGGAACCGGAGCTAGCTCCGATCCCTGCCATTAACCCCTTCGATGCAGCAATCGAAAGCGATTGCTGCATCGTAGTGGTTACTAGCAGATCACCAGCCCTGACAGGCAATCAGGACTGGCGACTGCTGCTATGGCAACAGGAGACACAATGGCCTCCTGCTCTGCCATTAAAGAAGCTGATTAGGCCCCGCCGGGAGGCGAAGCATAATCGGCTTGCTGTCAGTGAATAACTGACAGATCTAATACATTGCACTACGTAGGTAGTGCAATGTAATAGAAAAAAAACATCAGACAGTTGGAAATTCAAGTCCCCTAGTGGGACTTGAAAAAATGTGTAAAATAAAGTATAAAAAAGTGTAAAAAAAAGTGAAAAAAATAAAAGTTTGAAAACAATAAAAGTTTCAAGTAATAAAATAAAACACAATCGCCCTTTTTCTCTTATCAAGTCTATTATTATTGAAAAAAAATAAATAAACCATACATATTTGGTATCGCCGCGACCGTTACGGTCGCGGCGATACCAAATATGTATGGTTTATTTAGCGCTTTTTTATGTTTTACAACTTTTTGCACAATAAATTTACTTTTGTAAAAAGAATGTATTTTTTCTGTCGCCAAGTTGTGAGAACCATAACTTTTTAATTTTTTTGTCGACGGAGCTGTATGAGGGCTTGTTTTTTGCGAGACAAGCTATAGTTTTTATTAGTACCATTTTTGGATACGTGCAACTTTTTGATCACTTTTTATTCCAATATTTATCGTTACGACTTGAGGTATTAAAATATTATATTATTTATTGCACGCGTTGAACAGCGTAAATAAAACCCGTAAAAAACTATACCTGAGTTTCTGTTTTTTGGTCACTTTGCCCTACAAATATTGGAATAAAAAGTGATCAAAAAGTCGCACGTATCCAAAAATGGTACCAATACAAACTATAGCTTGTCTCGCAAAAAACAAGCCCTCATACAGCTCCGTCGACAAAAAAATTAAAAAGTTATGGTTCTCACAACTTGGCGACAGAAAAAATACATTCTTTTTACAAAAGTAAATTTATTGTGCAAAAAGTTGTAAAACATAAAAAAGTGCTATAAATTAGGTATCGCCGGAATCGTACTGACCCACAGAATAAAGTTAACAGGTAATTTATAACGCGTGGTGAGCACTGTATAAAAAAAACTAAAAAAGCTGTGCCAGAATTGTTTTTTTTTGTTTACCTGGCCTCTCAAAAAATAGGATAAAAGGTGATCAAAAAGTCGCATGTACCGCAAAATGGTACCAATAATCGCTACAGCTCGTCCCGCAACAAACCAGCCCTCATACCGCTACGTCTATGAAAAATAAAATTTGTTATGGCTCCAATAAGTCACAAAATAAAAAATCTGCAGTTGTGCCCGAGGGGAACATGTATTCTGTTTGAAGAGCCGATTTATCAAGGATCTAAAATTAGGGAACCAGTAAGGGGAGGGCCCAAACATATCTGCTGGAAGCGAGGGTGCCCGCATTATACCAGGACAACACTTTCCCAGCAAAATTCCCCAAACTGCAAAGGTGCGGAGTGTGGACCAAAAGGGGGATAATAAAGGACGCCATATATCAGTGCGACACCGGCCTGTGCAGAAAGGATTGCTTCACAGCATAACACACATCTATGGATCATTTTATTGTTTTACCCCATTATTGTACCCCCTGACTATGCCCCTGATGTACTCTGCCCAGCTCACATATGCCCCACATTATAAACGGAAACACCAGTAAGACTCCAAACAAAACTATTACCAAGAAAATTCCACGCTCCAAAAGCAAAATGGCGCTCCCACCCATCTGAACCCTACAGTGTGCCCAAATAGCAGTTTACTTCCACATATATGGCACCGCCATACCCGGGAGAACCCTTTTAACAATCTTTGGGGTGTGTGTCTACAGTGGCATAAGCTGGACATGACATATTTGCCACTGAAATGGCATATCTAGGGAAAAGTATACATTTTTACTTTGCACCATCCGCAGCGCAATCATTTATGGAAAAGACCTGTGGGGTGAAAATGCTCACTACACCCCTTAATAAATGCCTTGAGGGGTGCAGTTTCCAAATGGGGTCACTTCTCAGGGGTTTCTTTTTATTATTTCACATCAGAGCCTCTGCAATTGTGATCCAATACTTTATAAATCGCCAAATTAGGCCTCAATTTTGCATGGTACGCTTTCACTCCTGAGCCTGGTCGAATGTCCAGGCAAAAGATTAGGGCCACATGTAGGGTGTTTCTAAAACTGGGAAACACCGCATAATAATTAGAGAGCTGTCTTGTTATGGTGGCACAAGCTGGGCACCACATATTTGCATATCTATGTAAAAAAATCCCATTTTCACTCTGCAACATCGAGTGCACACTAATTTCTACAAAACACCTGCAGGGTTAACATGCTTACTACACCCCTTGGTAAATGCTTTGAGGGGTGTAGTTTCCAAAATGTGGTCACTTCTGGGGGGTTTCCACAGTTTTGGTCCCACAGGCGCCCAGATACCAATCCAGCAAAATCTGCACTCCAAATGGCGCTCCTTCCTTTCTGAGCCTTGCCGTGTGCCCAAACAGCCGTTTATTACCACATGTGGGGTACTGTTTTACTCGGGAGAAATTGCTTTACAAATTTTGCAGTGTTTTTTTTCCTTTAGTCTTTGTAGAAATGAGAAAAAATTAGCTAAAGTACATTTTCTTGGAAAAAAATGTACATTTTTATTTTCAGGGCCTACTTCCAATAATTTCTGCAAAAAAACCTGTGGGGTCAAAACGCCCAGTATACCCGTAGATAATTTCCTCAATGGCTGTAGTTTCCAAAATGGTGCTCCATGCATTCTAAGCCCTGCCGCGTGTCCAACAGTCGTTTATTACCACATGTGAGGTACTGTTTTACTCGGGAGAAATTGCTTTACAAATTTGGTGGTGCCTTTTCACCTTCAGTCCTTTTGGAAATTAGAAAAAATTAGCTAAACCTAAATTTTCTTTGAAAAAAATGTAGATTTTTATTTTCAGGGCCTACTTCCAATAATTTCTGCAAAAAACCTGGGGGGTCAAAACGCTCAGTATACCCCTTGGTAATTTCCTTGAGGTGTGTAGTTTCCCAAATGGGATAACTTTTGGGAGATTTCCACTGGTTTGGTCCCACAGGCACCCAGAAACCAATCCAGCAAAGTCTGCACTCCAAATGGCGCTCCGTCCTTTCTGAGCCTTGCCGTGTGCCCAAACAGCAGTTTATGACCACATATGGGGTATTGCCGTACTCGGGAGAAATTGCTTTACAAATGTTGGGTTCTTTTTTTTCCTTTATTTGTTGAGAAAACAAAAATTTTTGCGGTAAAGCTACGTCTTATTGAAGAAAAAGTATTGTTTTTATTTTCACTGCCCAATTCTAATAAATTCTATGAAACATCTATGGAGTCAAAATGTTTACTACAACCCTAGATTAATTCCTGAAGGGGTGTAGTTTACTAAATGGAGTCAATTTTTGGGCGTTTTCATTGTTTTGTCCCCTCAGGGGCTTTGTAAATGTGACATGGCCTCCGCAAACAATTCCTGCTAAATGTGATCTCCAAAAGCCAAATAGCACTCTTTCCACTCTAAGCCCTGCCGTGTGTCCAAACAGCCGTTTATTACCACATGTGGGGTACTCTTTTACTTGGGAGAAATTGCTTTACAAATTTTGCGGTGCTTTTTCTCCTTCAGTCTTTGTGGAAATGAGCAAAAATTAGCTAAAACGACATTTTCTTTAAAAAAAAATTTAGATTTTTATTTTCAGGGCCTATTTCCAATAATTTCTGCAAAAAACCTGTGGGCTCAAAACTCTCAGTATACCCCAAGATAATTTCCTCAATGGGTATAGTTTCCAAAATGGGGTCACATGTGGGGGGTTTCCACTGTTTTATACCCTCAGGGGCTTTGTAAATGTGACATGGCCTCCGCAAACCATTCCTGCTAAATGTGAACTCCAAAAGCCAAATGGTGCTCCATCCCTTCTAAGCCCTGCCGTGTGTCCAAACAGCCGCTTATTACCACATGTGGGGTACTGTTTTAGTCGGGAGAAATTTATTTACAAATGTTGTGGTGCTTTTTCTCCTTCAGTCCTTGTGGAAATGAGAAAAAATTAGCTAAACCTACATTTTCTTTAAAAAAATTGAGATTTTTATTTTCAGGGCCTACTTCCAATAATTTCTGCAAAAACCTGGGGGTCAATATGCTCAGTATACACCTAGATAATTTCCTTGAGGTGTGTAGTTTCCCAAATAGGATCACTTTTGGGGGATTTACACTGTTTTGGCACCGCAAGAGCCCTTCAAACCTGACATGGTGCCTAAAATATATTAGAATAAAAATAAGGCCCCAAAATCCACTAGGTGCTCCTTTGCTTCTGAGGCCGGTGTTTCAGTCCAGTAGCACGCTACGGCCACATGTGGGATATTTCCTAAAACTGCAGAATCTGGGCAATAAATATTGAGTTGCATTTCTAAGGTAAAACTTTCTGTATTATAAAGAAAATTGGATTAAAAATTAATTTCTGCAAAAAAATATGAAATTTGTAAATTTCACCCCTACTTTGCTTTAATTCCTGTGACATGTGTAAAGGGTTAAGACATTTTCTAAATGCTGTTTTGAATACTTTGAGGGGCGAAGTTTACAAAATGTGGTGACTTTTTTTGGGTTTCTAATATATAAGGACCTCAAAGCCACTTCACATCTGAACTGGCCCCTGTAAAAACAGCCTTTTGAAATTTTCTTGAAAATGTGAGAAATTGCTGCTAAAGTTCAAAGCCTCGTAACGTCCTAGAAAAATAAAAGGATGTTCAAAAAACGATGGCAATCTAAAGTAGACATATGGGGGATGTTAGTTAGCAACAATTTTGTGTGTTAGAACTGCCTGTCTTACAAGCAGATACATTTAAGTTGAGAAAAATGCAAATGTTTGCAATTTTTCGCAAAATTTTGGTGTTTTTCACAATTAAATACTGAACATATCGAGCAAATTCTGCCAGTAACGTCAAGTCCAATGTGTCACGAGAAAACAATCTCAGAATCGCTTGGATAGCTAGAAGCATTCCGACGTTATTACCACATAAAGTGACACATGTCAGATTTGAAAAATGAGGCTCGGTCAGGAAGGTCAAAAGTGGCTAAAGAGGGAAGGGGTTAAAATATTGTATTACGGTCTGTAGCCTTTGGGGGGAATATATTAACCTTTCTACAACAGTTTACTAGCGTAGAAAATTCACAAAATGCGCAAATGTCAACATTTTTGGGGGCAAAAAATGGGCGGGGCTTACCAGAAATGGCCAACAATTTTACTATCATTTACGCCAGTAACTGATGTAAATTATAGCAGTAATCTATATGTATAATGCGGCCCAGATTTATCTCTGGGGGGCGTAACAAGGCAAAGGTCCATGCCAGACCCATACCTCCCCCCAAATCAGACTGTATGCCCCCCCAATCAGACAATAAAATACATTTTAAAAATGTACTTTAAATGTACAGCAGGCCGCAGCACGTAGAAAGTACTGATGACAGACCGCGTTGCAGCTAAAAGATGCGACACAGTTATTAAGAGTCGTTCGCCTGTTAATAAATGTGTTGCATCTTACTCCAGCAAACTGCTTAATAGGACTGGTGTATGAAACGGCAGTATTAAAGGGAATGTGTCGCTAGAATTTTTTTTTTTTTTCAGTTAAACAGTTAGTATATAAATGATTACACATTGTTTTAATTTTTTTAATTTTTTCACAAGTCAGGAAATATTATAAATTAGATTCTAATTTATAACATTTCCATGTGCTGGTCACTAGAGGGAGCAATTCCCAAAATTGCAGCATTGGCATGTGGTAAAGCAACCTCATTGCCTTATGCTGCAAATTTGTAGTAGACACATTTGCTCTAGTGTCCTCACAGAATCCCCCCTCCTTTATCCTGGCTAGTGCCAGGAGAAAGGAGGGGGTTGAATGTTCAAACCTCCTACACTGTGTGCCGCCATTTTCTGAGCGAATGCACAGTGTAGGAAGATTAGATACAGTGCTCAGCAGACAGTATAACACTAACATACACACACATCACATACACAAACATAACTTACCTGCTCCTGCCGCCGCCGCTGCCGCCTCCGCCCTTCCGTTCCTAGTGCTTGCGTCTGCGCTGCCTTCAACATATGGCCGGAAGCCGCGACCGGAAGTCGTCATCTTACTGTCCGGCCGTGACTTCTGGTCCACATGAAAATGGCGCCGGATGTCGCTCTACCAAAGACCTTCCTTTTGGTCTGTGTGGGAGCGGCGCATGCGCCGTTCCCACACAGACGGCGTACGCTATAGTGAATGGAACGGCTCCCGTTCGCATTCTCTATGGGGATGTATGTGCCGTATTCCATCTCTGTATGTTTCGTTAATGGACAGATACAGAGATGAAAAAAAAAATGGCAGCCCCGATAGAGAAGTAAAAGAAAGAAAAAAGTAAAAAGCACAACACAAAAACACAAATAAATCAATTTATTTTAATGACATACTAAAAGCAATATTATATAAGATTTTTTTTTTTCCGTGACACCTTCCCTTTAAAGGGGTTTTCTACGTTCTTAAAACTGATGACCTATCCACTGGATAGGTCATCAGTATATGATCGGTGCACGTCCGACACCTGGACCCCGCACCGATCCGCCACTCCACCTGCCTCCTTGCACCAGACAACACTGCCGGAAGCAGATGGCTCCGGTCAAAGAATAGAGGCCGAGCTGCAGTTCTGCCGAACAGCCGCCATGCAGAGATCGGAGCCATCTGCTTCTGGCAGTGTTGTCCAGTGCCCGGAGGCAGCTGGACTGGCAGATCGGTGCGGGGTCTGGTGTAGTAACGATTGTTTGCCCCCATACATTACCGATGATTGCTCCTTGGAACCAACCCTTCCACCTTAGCGGGTAAAGATTAACCTTCTAAAAGGTTCACTATATACACATAAGGTCTAAAGGTGAAAACACAGAGGTGCTCACCATATATCCAGCGTATAACTGTGTCCTCCAAATCTTACGGAGCAGGAGTTGTTCTAGATTCCTGTTTATATCCCAGACACGTTCATACCATTTTAGACAATGAATCAACATATTGCAAACTTGTGGCGAAACCAAGCACCGCATGTAAAGAATCTTTAAAAAATCTGCTAGAAGAAGGAATTGGATTAGGAGTATTAGCCAAGAAACAGGCAGAATACTTACTAATAGAATTCCCTATTGTTCCTATATTCCATGGGATGCCAAAAATCCATAACTTTGCATGGTCTTGTTACTTGGGTTATCTGTGACGTAGTTGGCTAGTACCCCTGCAAACAGGCCTGCCATCAGGGTAGTACCGCTGGTACTACTGTCAGGGGCCTGGCCACAAAAGTAAAATAAAGTGGGCAGCCGCCACTCATCAAGGTTATGACCAGCGGTAATTGGTTTGAAGAAAGGAATGGGACCAATGCAGGGGCCAGAAGCAGCGGCCAGCTCTGCAACTTGGTGAGTGACTGTTTTAAAGCAGTGGATTCAGTTTAATTTTTTTTTTTATGTTGCCCCTCTGCTCTCACCTTCCCACCTGTCTCTCTCCCCTTCCTCTCCCCAGACCCGAGTCAAGCGTCCCACCTGTCTCCCTCCCCTTCCTCTCCCCAGACCCCAGTCAAGCGTCATATTCACTCTGGCCCAATTCCCGCCTTGGCCACTTTCCGTTCTCTTAGCCTACTCCTCCGCCTACATCCTGGTATAATAGCTAAAGAAAATTACCTTATGAGGTTTAGAGTTAGTTAGTTATATGTCGAAATTTTGATCTAAGGTTTGCACACCATGACGGTCAGTAGTCATGTAGACCGGACGCTTCCATGATTTGAATACGCTGTGACATGGCACATTGGGTCACGGGAACGTGGTGTAAAGGATCTGCCAGACACAGCTTCTGTGTCGACGCCCGTGGTTAATCAGTCTGCACATGCTCCTAGGTCTGATAGAGTGACTCGATCTGCTACCACTCAGGCTGGTAGGCTCAGGAGTGGGAGAACCTATCACAGCCTGGCCAGACGGTTCTAGCTCCCGCCCTCGGTATATTTATACCTTAATTTCCTGCTTGTCTTTGCCTGTGATTCTTTCCTGTTTCCTGGCTCTGTTGCTCCTGCTATTATTATTGACCTTGCTTCATTTTGAGCCTGGATTTACTGACTACGCTCCTGCTCTGCGTTTAGTATTTCGTACACTCCTGGGTGGATTCGGCTCGTTCACTAAGCCTGTCGCTCACGGTGCTGCCGTGGGCAACTGCCCCATTTCCCTTAGCTTCTGTATACCCTTGTCTGTTTGTCTGTCGTGCACATATTGAGCGTAGGGACCGTCGCTCAGTTGTACGCCATCGCCTAGGACAGGCCGTGCAAGTAGGCAGGGACTGAGTGGCGGGTAGATTTGGGCAAACCTGTCTGTCTCCCTTCCCCCAGTCATTACATAATCACAGGCCCATAAACCTTTTCTACCCTGGTCCCTGACAAAACTATGGACCCCCTTGAGACCCTGGCTCAGCAAATGCAGGGTCTCTCTCTACAGGTCCAAGCCCTGGCTCAGAGGTGCGACCAGCGTGATGCTAACCAGGTAGTGCCCTCCACCTCACCTCTTGAACCCCACCTCAAGTTGCCTGAACGGTTCTCAGGGGACCGGAAGACTTTTTTCTCCTTTCGGGAGAGTTGTAGGCTCTATTTCCGTCTAAGGCCCCACTCCTCAGGTTCTGAGAGCCAGCGAGTGGGTATAATTATGTCCCGGCTCCAGGATGGGCCCCAAGAATGGGCCTTCTACTTGGCTCCTGACGCCCCTGAACTTTCCTCTGTTGATCTTTTTTTTTCTGCTCTCGGGCTCATATATGACGAGACTGACAAGACTGCCTTTGCCGAGAGTCAGCTGGTGACCATACGTCAGGGTAAGAGACCCGTTGAGGAGTACTGTTCTGACTTTAGGAAGTGGTGTGTAGCTTCTCGGTGGAATGAACCTGCTTTGAGTTGGCAGTTTAGATTGGGTCTGTCGAACGCCCTGAAAGACCTGTTAGTTAGCTATCCCTCTTCAGACTCTCTAGATCAGTTTATGGCTTTAGCGGTACGTCTTGACCGACGTCTCAGGGAACGACGACTTGAAATTTTTTGTGCTTTCTCCTCTGACTCCTCCATTATGGCTCCCGAGGTTCCGTTGCTTCGTTCTTCCACGGAAAACTCGGATGAACCAATGCAACTCGGGGCCTCCGTGTCTCCCCAACAACGTAGAGAGCTCTGCAGGAAGAATATTCTCTTCTTCTACTGTGGGGATGACAAGCATCAAGTGAACAACTGTCCTAGGCGTAAGAATAAGCAGCCGGAAGAACTTCCGTGCCTAAGTGACCATCGGGGAGGTCACTTGGGCGCACAGGTATTTCCCGTAAATATGAAACCTAATAAGATCTTGCTTCCCTTTCAGGTATCTTTTGAGGGTAGGTCTGCTACCGGCAGTGCCTTCGTGGATTCAGGGTCTTCTGCTAATATTATGTCTGTGGAATTTGCTATGTCTCTAGCTATGCCATTGATTGATTTGCCTAAACCTGTCCCGGTAGTGGGTATCGACTCAACTCCACTTGCTAATGGTTATTTTACGCAGCATACCCCTGTTTTTGAACTCATTGTTGGCTCCATGCATTTGGAGCAGTGCTCTGTACTGGTGATGCAGGGATTATCGTCCGATTGGGTTTTAGGCCTTCCCTTGTTGCAGATGCATAATCCCACGTTTAACTGGAATACTGGGGATCTTACCAAATGGGGTAATGAATGCATGACGTAATGTTTTTCTGTTAATTTTATTTCTCTCCCTGAGGAGGTGAACACTCTACCTGAGTTTATTCAGGACTTTGCTGATGTTTTTTTTAAAAAGGCCTCCGAAGGGTTACCTCCTCATAGAGAATACGATTGCGCAATCGATTTGGTACCAGGAGCTAAGCTCCCTAAGGGTAGGATATGTAATCTCTCTTGTCCCGAACGTGAAGCCATGAGAGAGTATATCCAGGAATGCCTGGCCAAGGGTTACATTCGCCCCTCTACTCCTCCGGTAGGTGCTGGCTTCTTCTTCGTAGGGAAGAAGGATGGTTCTCTTAGGCCGTGCATCAATTACCGAAACTTGAAAAAGGTCACTGTAAGGAACCAGTATCCCCTTCCTTTGATTCCTGATCTCTTCAATCAGGTTCAGGGGGCCCAATGGTTCTCTAAGTTTGATCTTCGGAGGGCTTATAACCTTATCCGCATCAGAGAGGGGGATGAGTGGAAGACTGCGTTTAACACGCCCGAAGGTCATTTCGAATACCTCGTCATGCCCTTTGGGTTGTGTAATGCTCCCGCGGTCTTCCAGAATTTCATAAATGAGATTTTAAGAGACTACCTGGGGGTATTGCTTGTAGTGTACCTTGATGACATACCGGTGTTTTACAAGGACTGGTCCTCTCACATTGAGCATCTCAGGAAGGTGCTCCAGGCCCTTCGGGAAAACAAGCTCTTTGTTAAAACCGAAAAATGTGTGTTTGGGGTGCAGGAGATACCATTTTTGGGTCAAATCCTCACTCCTCATGAATTCCGCATGGACCCTGCCAAGGTTCAGGCTGTTTCTGAATGGGTCCAACGTGCCTCCCTGAAGGCGTTACAGTGCTTCCTGTGGTTTGCTAATTATTACAGGAGATTTATTGCTAACTTCTCGGTCATCGCTAAGCCTCTTACGGATCTTACTCGCAAAGGTGCTGATCTCCTCCACTGGCCTCTGGAGGCGGTCCAGGCTTTGAGGTCCTTAAGAAGTGCTTTATCTCGGCCCCAGTGCTGATTCAGCCTAACCAAATGGAGTCATTCATCATGGAGGTTGACGCCTCCGAGGTGGGAGTGGGTGCTGTCTTGTCCCTGGGTACCAGGTCCCTCACCCATCTCTGTCCCTGTGCCTACTTCTCCAGGAAGTTCTCGCCCCCTGAGAGTAACTATGACATTGGCAACCGCAAACTCTAAGCCATTAAATGGGCATATAAAGAGAGTGGTGCCACTTCCTGGAGGGGGCTAGGCACAAGGTAACGGTCCTTACCGACTACAAGGGCTGGGTCTAAAAATATTAAAACTGACGCACTGTTGCGTAGCTTCATGGCCAGCCCTCCTTCGGAGGAAGATCCTGCATGTGTTTTGCCCCCAGGTATAATCATTTCCTCTGTTAATTCTGACTTAGTCTCCGAAATTGCGGCTGATCAATGTTCAGCTCCCGGGAACCTTCCTGAGAACAAGCTGTTTGTTCCCCTGCAATTCCGGCTAATGGTAATCAGGGAAAATCATGACTCTGCACTATCTAGGCATCCAGGCATCCTGGGTACCAAGCCCCTCATTGCCAGAAACTATTGGTGGCCTGGGTTGCCTAAAAACTTTAAGGCTTACATCGCCGCTTATGAAATTTGTGCTAGGTCCAAGACTCCCAGGTCCCGACCAGCGGGCCTACTATGTTCTTTGCCCATTCCCCAGAGACCTTGGACCCATATCTCCATGGATTTTATCACCGCTCTGCCTCCATCTCAAAGCAAGTCGGTGGTGTGGGTTGTAGTAGCCTGCTTCAGTAAGATGTGCCACTTTGTGCCCCTCAAAAAACTACCCAATGCCAAGACGTTAGCTACCTTGTTTGTCAAACACATCCTGCGTCTCCATGGGGGTCCTGTCAATATTGTTTCTGACAGAGGGGTACAATTTGTTTAATTGTTTTGGAGAGCTTTCTGTAAAAATTTGGAGATTGATCTGTCATTCTCCTCGGCCTTCCATCCTGAAACTAATGGCCAAACCGAGAGGACTAATCAGTCTCTAGAACAATATTTAAGGTGTTTTATCTCTGACTGTCAATATGATTGGGTATCCTTCATTTACCTCGCCAAATTTTCCCTTAATAACCGGGTCAGTAACTCGTCAGAGGTCTCCCCCTTTTTCTGTAATTTTGAGTTTAATCCACGGTTCTCCTCCATTTCAGCTGGTGGTTCCAATAATCCTGAGGTAGATGTTGTTCATCGGGAACTGTGCACAGTCTGGGCCCAGAACCTAGAGGCAACCCAGAGCATACAAAAGACTCAGGCAAATAAAAGACGTTCTGCTAACCCCTTGTTTGTGGTCGGGGATCTGGTGTGGCTGTCTTCAAAAAATGTGCGCCTTAAAGTTCCGTCCCAAAAATTTGCTCCCCGGTATATAGGGCCATACAAGGTCATTGAGGTCCTTAACTCTGTCTCCATCCGACTGGAGTTACCCCCGTCTTTTCGAATACACGACGTGTTTCATGCCTCCCTCCTTAAACTCTGCTCCCCGTCCTTGGGTACCTCGAGGAAACCTCCGGTCCCTGTTCTCACCCCTGAATGGGTAGAATTCGAGGTGGCCAAGATTGTGGACAGCAGGATGGTCCAAGGCTCCCTCGAGGAAACCTCCGGTCCCTGTTCTCACCCCTGAATGGGTTGAATTCGAGGTGGCCAAGATTGTGGACAGCAGGATGGTCCAAGGCTCCCTCCAGTACCTGGTCCATTGGAGAGGATACGGGCCTGAGGAGAGGACTTGGGTACCCGCCCGGGATGTTCACGCTGGGGTATTGCTCAGGCGGTTCCATCTTCGGTTCCCCAATATGCCAGGTCCACCTAGAAAGGGTCCAGTGGCCCCTCACAATAGGGGGGGTACTGTAAAGGATCTGCCAGACACAGCTTCTGTGTCGACGCCCGTGGTTAATCAGTCTGCACCTGCTCCTAGGTCTGATAGAGTGACTCGATCTGCTACCACTCAGGCTGGTAGGTCTCAGGAGTGGGATAACCTGGCCAGACAGCCTGGCCAGACGGTTCTAGCTCCCGCCCTCGGTATATTTATACCTTCATTTTCTGCTTGTCTTTGCCTGTGATTCTTTCCTGTTTCCTGGCTCTGCTGCTCCTGCTATTATTATTGACCTTGCTTAATTTTGACCTGGCTTTGCTGACTACGCTCCTGCTCTGCGTTTGGTACCTCGTACACTCCTGGTTTGACTCGGCTCGTTCACTAAGCCTGTTTCTCACTGTGTTGCCGTGGGCAACTGCCCCATTTCCCTTAGCTTCTGTGTACCCTTGTTTGTTTGTCTGTCGTGCACATATTGAGCGTAGGGACCGTTGCCCAGTTGTACGCCGTCGCCTAGGACGGGCCGTGCAAGTACGCAGGGACTGAGTGGCGGGTAGATTAGGGCTCACCTGTCTGTCTCCCTACCCCGTCATTACACGTGGTATGTAGGTTACATCTACACTTTCATGACGTATCTTGTGGTTCGCGCATGGGCATTGGAGATGAAGAAGACTGGAAGAAGTCATCATGGCGTTCTGGGCCGGATGAAGAAGAAAAGAGACCCTAAACGACTCCAATCTGAGAAGATGTCACCTGTGAGTCACTGAATTTCACTGCACTGTATTCACTTATATGGTCTGCAGAATGCCTGTGTAGGACTGATATCTGTCACAATATGGTGGGAATATTGGTCTTTGTTTTATTACACACGTTTTTAGTACACAATTAAGAGTGTTCAAATTATTTTTATATAGTTGAAGGGTAGACCCCCAAGAATTATTTCCTTTGGTGGGTCCAAGGTACCTCAGTCAGACACTGAGTGTACAGATCCTTGCATTAAGATATTGTATTACTGTCTGTAGCCCTAGAGGAGAATTTATTAACCTTGCTAAGCCTCTTATCTAGCATAGAAAAGTCCCAAAAGTGCGGGAAAGTTTTTGGGCAGTTTATGCTGCGCTTAGCACTTTTTGAAAAGTGTGTGGCGCTTTGCAGAAAGGGCCGGCAATTTTACTATCATTTACGCCAGCAACGGGCGTAATGTAAAGCAGAAATCAACGCCAACTCCGAGCTAGTATACAATTTTACATTGAGTGTGTAACAAAAGGCCTAAGCCAGACCCCGTATCTCCCCCACTATTTAAACTGTCTTGTGCCACAAAACATGTGTTTTGCCCACCCCCCTAAAAAAAAAAAAATATATATATCTAAGACAGCGTATCTATAAGGGTATATTCACACGCTATGTTTTCAGGCGTATTTCGGGGCGTAAACGCCTTCAAATACGCCTGAAAAATTGGTAGCCCAATGCCTACAAACATCTGCCTATTGTATTTTAAACTGGCACGTAAAAAGAAGGAGCATGTCAATTCTTGAGCCGTTTTTGGAGATGTTTTTCATTGTGTCAATGGAAAAACAGCTCCAAAAACATCTAGAAAAAAACACCTCAAAAAATGTTTCCAGCTTCAAAAACGGCTGTAAATCAAAGACTGTATTCTCTAAAAACAGCTTTGTAATTTTCAGCCATTTTTGACTTTGCGTGTGAACCCGAAGACTATGGCACCTGATAGCTCTGCTACTTGATAGGAGACAGCGGCTGAGCAGACAGTATCACATATAATATGCTTAGATACAACGGCTTAGCAGACAGTATCACATACAATATGCTTAGATACAACGGCTTAGCAGACAGTATCACACATGCTAGGCCCAATTAAAAGGTTAATTGGGAAAAAAAATTCTTAAAGGAACAGTGTCATCACAAATTATTTTTTTATATGTTAAAGATGTTAGTGCTTTATTAAAAACGTTTATATTCATTTGTGTGTTTGTGTTTTACTTTTTCTTATTTTTACACTTTTTCTTCCCTATGGGGGCTGCCATTTTTTGTTCCATTTCTGTGTGTGTCGATTAACGACACATACAGACATGGAATACGGCAGCTCCCGTCCCATTGACTGCAGTGTACGGCGTCTGTGTGGGAACTGCGCATGCGCCGCTCCCACACAGTCCTATTCGAAATTGGCGCCGTCCGGCGCCATTTTCCTGTGGACCGGAAGTCGCGGCCGGACAGTAATATTACTACTTCCGGTCGCGGCTTCCGGATTTATGCACTTGCACCAGCGACAGCAAACGGAGCGGACGGGCCGGAGGGAGCCGCGGCGGCAGGAGCAGGTAAGCGATTTCAATGTATGTTCGTGTTTTTGTGTGTTTACTACTGTATGTAAACCTACTACACTGTGGGTTAGCTCAAAAAATGGCGACACACAGTGTAGGAGGTTCAAACCCCTCGTTTATCCCGGCACTAGCCAGGATAAAGGAGGGGGGGATGCCGAGAGCTCACTAGAGCGAGGGCTTTTAACCCAATGTTGCAATGCTGCGATTTTGGGAACAGCTCCATCTAGTGACCAAAAATGGGTAGTATTATAAATTAGAAATAATTTATAATATTTCCTGGCTCGTGCAAAAAAAATAAAAAAAATTTGAACAATGTTTAATCACCCACACACTAAATGTTTAATTTTTAAAAAAAAAACATGTTTTTCTGGCAACACATTCCCTTTAAAGTGTTTTTTGATAAAGGTCACTTGAACTGGTATCATTTAAACAGTTAACCGATGAATGGCGCTGTTTACGTTGAATTTACCCTGCGGCCTAATGTACCATATAATGTATTACATTTTTTTTTTTAAAAACCTACATTTTGTGGGGTGAATTGAAAAAAACCTGTAATTCCGCCATTTCTGTTTTGATTTTACAGTGTTCATCGGGCGGCATGAATTGCATGATAACTTGATTCTGCGGGCCGTTACGATTATGGCGATACCAAATTTATATAGTTTTATTTTTTACAAAATAATTTGTTTTTGTGACGCTGCATTCGAAGATGAACTGCATAGTTTTTCAATGCAACAGCACTTCATAGGGCGGGAAGGGGTTAAAACCCACTCTCTGAAGCCCCCCTTCAAGATACATTTCAACTAATCTGGTCCCCATGGCAGAAATATGTTTTCCATCTGGCACCTCCAGCAGACTCCTTTCAGTCTAGTTTGATTTCTTTTACCTCAGAGTTCCTCTTTTTCCCTTTTTTTTTTATTTCTTCTTTCCCTCTCCTCTTCTTCTCCTTCTCCCCCCACTTTTTTTGAACTATTTCTAACAGGAGCTGTGCAGGATTAGAAAAATATGGCTGCTTTCTTCCAAAAACAGCACCACACCTATCCACAGGTTGTATCTGGTATTGCAGGTTAGCTCCATTGAAGTGAATGGTAATGAGCTGTAATATCACACACAACCTATGGACAGATGTGGTGCTGGTTTTTGGAGAAAGCAGATAAGTTATCTCATCCTGGACAACCCTTTGTTATGGATAGTTCTTGTGCGGAGATGCTCCCTGCATTATCCCTTTTCCTTTATGGCCGCTGATATGTTCTATTCAGCTTTATGGCCTCTGTGGTAAGTACATTGCCAGTCATTAAAGGGTTAACACTTCAGACCACTGTGGGTGACGTCACAATGTATGAGTTGTGCAGTGGTAATAAACTCCTGTAGTAATGATGATGAATGTGCTGATGTCATAAATACAAATGTTTATGACATAAAGAAGATTCCATATTAGAAGGTTTTACTGCCACATTCAGCGCCATATTGGATGGGACTGAGGACCTTGAGCTTGACTTCCCCACCAATACCGACCTGATGTAATTTGGAGGTTCTAGCAGGGAAACCCTTCACCCAAGACCACTTCTTCATCACAGTGATACCATCCTCTTCATACGGGTTGTCTGTAATAGAGGGGGGTTTCCAGCAGGAGATCCCCCTCTATTAGCCGGAGCGGAGACAGATGCTACAAGGAGGCATCTGGAGGACCCGTCTCATCCGTGGATCGCCCATTCATTTTAATGGGTGCACAGGAAGAGAGACATCCGCCTAGCCAACCAGATCAGCCGATTTATGTGTTTTATGTTGTTCGTTCATTGTAATGTCTTTCCTTGAAAATCTGAGAAAACGTACAAATTCTGTTACGAATTATATTTTGGCACCTTCTAAGCCCAGAGGAAGGGCAATCCTCCAGCCATGGTTTCCCTAGAGGTTTCCCCCACAGGGGGTTTTTCCTTTCCTGCGTGCTGGAGGGTGACTCTTCGTGAGTCGGAGGTTTGCCATTTTGGGTTTGGTCATATAATATAATAAAAGTTTTGACCATTTAACACCCAATTATGTTTTGTGTCTTTATTTTGCATTCTTTGGTTTGGTGATTGGGATTCTGGGTCTATCACATATCACAAAATCATAAGGCCGGACATCTACTTCCCACACTGACATAGAATGGAGACAACAAGCGTTGCAGCACAATTAAGTGTACACATCCTTACATTAAGATATTGTATTACGGTCTGTTGCCTTTGGGGGGAATATATTAACCTTTCTACAACAGTTTACTAGCGTAGAAAATTCACAAAATGCGCAAATGTCAACATTTTTGGGGGCAAAAAATGGGCAGGGCTTAGCAGAAATGGCCAACAATTTTACTATAATTTACGCCAGTAACTGATGTAAATTATAGCAGAAATCAATATGTATAATGCGGCCCAGATTTATCTCTGGGGGGCGTAACAAGGCAAAGGTCCGTGCCAGACCCATACCTCCCCCAATCAGACTGTATGCCCCCCCAATCAGACAATAAAATACATTTTAAAAATGTACTTTAAATGTACAGCAGGCCTCAGCACGTGGAAAGTACTGATGACAGGCCGCGTTGCAGCTAAAAGATGCGACACAGTTATTAAGAGTCGTTCGCCTGTTAATAAATGTGTTGCATCTTACTCCAGCAAACTGTTTAATAGGACTGGTGTATGAAACGGCAGTATTAAAGGGAATGTGTCGCTAGAATTATTTTTTTTTTTTTCCAGTTAAACAGTTAGTATATAAATGATTACACATTGTTTTAATTATTTTAATTTTTTCACAAGTCAGGAAATATTATAAATTAGATTCTAATTTATAACATTTCCATGTGCTGGTCACTAGAGGGAGCAATTCCCAATAAGAGCAGAATCCCCGGCCAGACCATCGGCAATGCAAATGCAGTGGATTCCGCTCCAGGAGTAGTCCCCGACGTCAATGTTCATATAAGGATAGTGAGACAAGGGGCTCCGCACTTAAAGTAGCGCTGTGCCCGGGAATTCCTCGACGAGTGGTACTAATACAGAAGCAGGGAGCTGACGATCCCTTACATTAGCATTGGATTCAACTGTATCTGCATCCTGAGGACGCAGATACAGTTGACACCACGACATACCACCGGCCGCTTGGGACAGCGTAACACTACCCGGAATCCTGGACTGTCCCGCTGTATCCGGGACGGTTAGGAGGTATGCAGTAATTAGGACCATGCACATGCGCAGATTCCACAGTAAATGCTTGTTCATGAGCCTGCAAACCAGGAGATGCTCAGTTTGCCATTAGGGTGATAACTGACGGATAAGGCCTCGTTCACATCTGCACTATTGTCTCTGGTAAAATCACGGCCCCCCCGCCTGACGGAAAGCCAATGGAACCCACTAAAGTCAATGAGTTCTGTCGGCAGGTGGCGGTGTTCGTTGTGCGACGGAACCGTTGCTTCCGTTATTCCTTTGTTCTGCACCACTGACGGAGCAGAACAACGAAACACACCAACGCAGGTGTGAACAGGGCCTTAGAGAGATAACTGAATACAGCAGCTGGCCCTAAACTGAAATATACTGCAGGTACAGAAGACAAATGGTAGACCAATTAGAAATGTGATTTATTTTGCTAAATACATACAAGGCAATTTAAAAAAAAAAAAAACAGTGCAAAAGTGTACATAGCCTTTAAGCAATCAGGAGGCGTATTTTCAGATTCTGCTGGACTTCTCCCATATACCGGCGTTTCAGGCATCCTATTGGTCCACGGTGTCCTCAATGCCCACCCCATTTACTTCTTGTTTAGCCACAATGCCCGCACGCCACAGCAAGCTGACAGTGCCCGCCCTAATGGTATATACAGGGGTGATGGAGATTTTATACCGAAATAATGGTGGGCTGGTACATACACGGATAATGGTGGTTATATATGGGGATGATGGCTGGTATATACAGGGATGATGGGAGTCCCTTATATAACCCCATATTCCCTGTATATTACCCCCAAAAGGAGAGATCAGCAGCACATCGCAGTCCAAAACTCATGGAAAACTATTTTATGTTTCACCCATCCCGCACATCGCTGGATGTGGGTATACTAGGACACATGACTAATATGATCATATTTTAATATAGAACTGTACATCCTAGTATAATAGCTAATGAAAATTAGCTTATGAGGTTTAGAGTTAGTTACATGTCAAAATTTTGATCTAATGTATGTGCACCGTGACGGTTGGTAGTCATGTAGACTGAACGCTTCCATGATTTGAATACGCTGTGATGTGGCACATTGGGTCACGTGAACGTGGTATACAGGTTACATCAACACTTTCATGACGTATCTTGTGGTTCGCGCTTGGGCATTGGAGATGAAGAAGACTGGAAGAAGTCATCATGGCGTTCTGGGCCGGATGAAGAAGAAAAGAGAACGTGAACGACTCCAATCTGAGAAGATGTCACCTGTGAGTCACTGAATTTCACTGCACTGTATTCACTTATATGGTCTGCAGAATGCCTGTGTAGGACTGATATCTGTCACAATATGGTGGGAATATTGGTCTTTGTTTTATTACACACGTTTTTAGTACACAATTAAGAGTGTTCAAATTATTTTTATATAGTTGAAGGGTAGACCCACAAGAATTATTTCCTTTGGTGGGACCAAGGTACCTCAGTCAGACACTGAGTGTACAGATCCTTGCATTAAGGTATTGTATTACTGTCTGTAGCCCTAGAGGAGAATTTATTAACCTTGCTAAGCCTCTTATCTGGCATAGAAAAGTCCCAAAAGTGCGGGAAAGTTTTTGGGCAGTTTATGCTGCGCTTGGCAATTTTTGAAAAGTGTGTGGCGCTTTGCAGAAAGGGCCGACAATTTTACTATCATTTACGCCAGCAACGGGCGTAATGTAAAGCAGAAATCAACGCCAACTCCGAGCTAGTATACAATTTTACAGTGAGTGGGTAACAAAAGGCCTAAGCCAGACTCTGTATCTCCGCCACTATTTAAACTGTCTTGTGCCACAAGACATGTGTTTTGCCCACTCCCCTAAAAAAATAAAAATATATATATATATCTGAGACAGCGTATCTATAAGGGTATATTCACACGCTGTGTTTTCAGGCGTATTTCGGGGCGTAAACGCCTTCAAATACGCCTAAAAAATCGGTAGCCCAATGCCTACAAACATCTGCCTATTGTATTTTAAAACAGCGCGTAAAAAGAAGGAGCATGTCAATTCTTGAGCCGTTTTTGGAGATGTTTTTCATTGTGTCAATGGAAAAACAGCTCCAAAAACATCTAGAAAAAAACACCTCAAAAAATTTTTCCAGCTTCAAAAACGGCTGTAAATCAAAGGCTGTATTCTCTAAAAACAGGTTTGTAATTTTCAGCCATTTTTGACTTTGCGTGTGAACCCGAAGACTATGGCACCTGATAGCTCTGCTACTTGATAGGAGACAGCGGCTCAGCAGACAGTATCACATATAATATGCTTAGATACAACGGCTTAGCAGACAGTATCACATACAATATGCTTAGATACAACGGCTTAGCAGACAGTATCACATATAATATGCTTAGATACAACGGCTTAGCAGACAGTATCACACATGCTAGGCCCAATTAAAAGGTTAATTGGGAAAAAAATGTCTTATAGTGTTTTTCGATAAAGGTCACTTGAACTGGTATCATTTAAACAGTTAACCGATGAATGGCGCTGTTTACGTGGAATTTACCCTGCGGCCTAATGTACCATATAATGTATTACATTTTTTTTTTAAAAAACCTACATTTTGTGGGGTGAATTGAAAAAAACCTGTAATTCCGCCATTTCTGTTTTGATTTTACAGTGTTCATCGGGCGGCATGAATTGCATGATAACTTGATTCTGCGGGTCGTTACGATTATGGCGATACCAAATTTATATACCGTATATATCGGCGTACAAGACGACTTTTTACACCCTTAAAAAAATGTCAAATGTGTGGGGTCGTCTTATATGCCGGATATTGTCTACATTAGGGATGCACGTTGCAGCCGCACAGCTCAGTATAGTACACATGAATGTATGAGAGCGCGGCTGCGGCTGTGTAATTCAGCCACAGCCCCGCTCCTGAGTCATGATAAGTTCGCGGGGTCAGGATGATGCAATGCGGCCAGCGCTGCACAATTGAGCGGCGGCACTGGAGACAGAACATGGCGGGCGCGCTACAAAACACCCCCATGTTCTGTCTTCAGTGCCTGAACTGCCGCTCATTAGTGCAGCGCCGGCGGCATCACCTCATGCTGAACGCGCGCGCACTTCCTGTCAGGAGCGGGGCAATGGCTGTATTACACAGCCGCAGCCCCGCTCTATAACGGCGGAGATCAGAGAAACCGCTCATCTCCGCCGTTATTCCCCTGAATGCTGCGATCACAGCTGACTGCAGCATTCAGGGGAAAGTGAGAAGGGGGGATGCCCCTGGATCGCGTCACAGGGAATTCCTGTGACTCGATCGAGGGCCATACCATATATGGGCAGACAGCCCTGGGGTCTATTGAAGGACCCCAGGGCTGTCTTACCATATTTCATGTTGTTAGGACATACCCAAGTATGTCCTAACAACTGCCTGTGTGCTATGCGTCCACAGGCTAATGTACTGGCACATATCTGATATATCTCAGTACATTAAAGTTTAAAAATAAAGTAAAAACAAAGTATTGTTAAATTTTTTAAAAAATACACCTTCACCTTTTTTACAATAAACATTCAAATAAGTCTCAATACATAAAATACACACATTCAGTAATGGCGCGCACAACAATGTTTTTGCATCATTTATGATGTGTACGCTGTAAAAAAAAATGAAATAAACACGGCTTTCATTCACTTATTAATGTGAGGCGCGAGGTGCGATGAATTTACCCTCCATGTTCCTCACATTAATAGTAATTAACCCCATCATGTACCTCACACATTAACCCAATATGACTGAGAAACATGATGGGATTAATTACTATTAATGTGAGGCACGTTCAAAATTCATTACACGTCGCGCCTCACATCAGAAAACGGAAGAATTTTTTTTTATTACTGTTGGCAAAAGTATCGAAATTGGTATCGAAATCGCAATACTAAACGAAGTATCGGTATCGAAGTCCAAATTCTGGTATCGTGACATCCCTAGTCTACATATTGTCTACAAACAGGTTGTGTGTTACCTTGTGAGCCTGCAGTCCGGTACACAGGCTCCCGGGATGCACGGAATCCGCCACGGATCTGAGGGAAGCCGGTATTAGCCGCCAGGGAACATCTCTGTAAGATCTTCTGGCCCGCCCTTTCCTCTCATTCCCTGCCTCTCAGATCTCGCACGATGAAGCAGCCTATCTGCGCATGCGCGAGTTCAAAGAGACAGAGAGTCCTGGGTCCTGCCGCCGATGGCCATAGTAAAGCGCTCCTGCACGAAATGGTGAGTATATCTTAAATTCTATATTTTAAGGGTAAAAGTTGGGGGTCGTCTTATACGCCCAGTCGTCTTATACGCCGACATATACGGTAGTTTTATTTTTTACAAAATAATTTGATTTTGTGACGCTGCATTCGAAGATGAACTGCATAGTTTTTCAATGCAACAGCACTTCATAGGGCGGGAAGGGGTTAAAACCCACTCTCTGAAGCCCCCCTTAAAGATACATTTCAACTAATCTGGTCCCCATGGCAGAAATATGTCTTTCCATCTGGCACCTCCAGCAGACTCCTTTCAGTCTAGTTTGATTTATTTTACCTCAGAGTTCCTATTTTTACCTTTTTTTTAATTTATTTTCTCCCCCCACTTTTTTTTACCTATTTCTAACAGGGGCTGTGCAAGATTAGAAAAATATGTCTGCTTTCTTCCAAACACAGCACCACACCTATCCACAGGTTGTATCTGGTATTGCAGCTTTGCTCCATTGAAGTGAATGGTAATGAGCTGTAATACCACACACAAACTATGGACAGGTGTGGTGCTGGTTTTTGGAGAAAGCAGATAAGTTATCTCATCCTGGACAACCCTTTGTCATGGATAGTTCTTGTGCGGAGATGCTACCTGAATTATCCCTTTTCCTTTATGGCCGCTGATATGTTCTATTCAGCTTTATGGCCTCTGTGGTAAGTACATTGCCAGTCATTAAAGGGTTAACACTTCAGACCACTGTGGGTGATGTCACAATGTATGAGTTGTGCAGTGGTAATAAACTCCTGTAGTAATGATGATGAAGGTGCTGATGTCATAAATACAAATGTTTATGACATAAAGAAGATTCCATATTAGAAGGTTTTACTGCCACATTCAGCGCCATATTGGATGGGACTGAGGACCTTGAGCTTGACTTCCCCACCAATACCGACCTGATGTAATTTGGAGGTTCTAGCAGGGAAACCCTTTACCCAAGACCACTTCTTCATCACAGTGATACCATCCTCTTCATACGGGTTGTCTGTAATAGAGGGGGGTTTCCAGCAGGAGATCCCCCTCTATTAGCCGGAGCGGAGACAGATGCTACAAGGAGGCATCTGGAGGACCCGTCTCATCCGTGGATCGCCCATTCATTTTAATGGGTGCCCAGGAAGAGAGACATCCGCCTAGCCAACCAGATCAGCCGATTTATGTGTTTTATGTCGTTCGTTCATTGTAATGTCTTTCCTTGAAAATCTGAGAAAACGTACATATTCTGTTACAAATGATATTTTGGCACCTTCTAAGCCCAGAGGAAGGGCAATCCTCCAGCCATGGTTTCCCTAGAGGTTTCCCCCACAGGGGGTTTTTCCTTTCCTGCGTGCTGGAGGGTGACTCTTCGTGAGTCGGAGGTTTGCCATTTTGGGTTTGGTCATATAATATAATAAAATTGTGATCATTTAACACCCAATTATAATATTTTGTGTCTTTATTTTGCATTCTTTGGTTTGGTGATTGGGATTCTGGGTCTATCACATATCACAAAATCATAAGGCCGGACATCTACTTCCCACACTGACATAGAATGGAGACAACAAGCGTTGCAGCACAATTAAGTGTACACATCCTTACATTAAGATATTGTATTACGGTCTGTAGCCTTTGGGGGGAATATATTAACCTTTCTACAACAGTTTACTAGCGTAGAAAATTCACAAAATGCGCAAATGTCGACATTTTTGGGGGCAAAAAATAGGCGGGGCTTAACAGAAATGGCCAACAATTTTACTATAATTTACGCCAGTAACTGATGTAAATTATAGCCGAAATCTATATGTATAATGCGGCCCAGATTTATCTCTGGGGGGCGTAACAAGGCAAAGGTCCATGCCAGACCCATACCTCCCCCCCAATCAGACTGTATGCCCCCCCCCAATCAGACAATAAAATACATTTTAAAAATGTACTTTAAATGTACAGCAGGCCGCAGCACGTAGAAAGTACTGATGACAGACCGCGTTGCAGCTAAAAGATGCGACACATTTATTAAGAGTCGTTCTCCTGTTAATAAATGTGGTGCATCTTACTCCAGCAAACTGCTTAATAGGACTGGTGTATGAAACGGCAGTATTAAAGGGAATGAGTCGCTAGAATTTTTTATTTATTTTTTTCAGTTAAACAGTTAGTTTATAAATGATTACACATTGTTTTAATTTTTTCACAAGTCAGGAAATATTATAAATTAGATTCTAATTTATAACATTTCCATGTGATGGTCACTAGAGGGAGCAATTCCCAATAGGAGCAGAATCCCTGTCCAGAGCGTCGGCCAGGGATTGCACTCCAGGAGGAGCCCTTGATGGAATTGTACATATATGGACAGTGACATCAGGGGTTCCGCCTAGGAGCGGAATCCCCGGCCAGACCATCGGCAATGCAAAGGCAGTGGATTCCGGTCCAGGAGTAGTCCCCGACGTCAATGTTCATATATGGATAGTGAGACAAGGGGCTCCGCACTTAAAGTAGCGCTGTGCCCGGGAATTCCTCGGCGAGTGATACTAATACAGAAGCAGGGAGCTGACGATCCCTTACATTAGCATTGGATTCAACTGTATCTGCATCCTGAGGACGCAGATACAGTTGACACCAAGACATACCACCGGCCGCTTGGGACAGCGTAACACTGCCCGGAATCCTGGACTGTCCCGCTGTATCCGGGACGGTTAGGAGGTATGCAGTAATTAGGACCATGCACATGCGCAGATTCCACAGTAAATTCTTGTTCATGAGCCTGCAAACCAGGAGATGCTCAGTTTGCCATTAGGGTGATAACTGACGGATAAGGCCTCGTTCACATCTGCACTATTGTCTCTGGTAAAATCACGGCCCCCCGCCTGACGGAAAGCCAATGGAAACCACTAAAGTCAATGGGTTCTGTCGGCAGGTGGCGGTGTTCGTTGTGCGACGGAACCGTTGCTTCCGTTATTCCTTTGTTCTGCACCACTGACGGAGCAGAACAACGAAACACACCAACGCAGGTGTGAACAGGGCCTTAGAGAGATAACTGAATACAGCAGCTGGCCCTAAACTGAAATACACTGCAGGTACAGAAGACAAATGGTAGACCAATTAGAAATGTGATTTATTTTGCAAAATACATACAAGGCAATTTAAAAAAAAACACAGTGCAAAGGTGTACATAGCCTTTAAGCAATCAGGAGGCGTATTTTCAGATTCTGCTGGACTTCTCCCATATACCGGCGTTTCAGGCATCCTATTGGTCCACGGTGTCCTCAATGCCCACCCCATTTACTTCTTGTTTAGCCACAATGCCCGCACGCCACAGCAAGCTGACAGTGCCCGCCCTAATGGTATATACAGGGGTGATGGAGATTTTATAACGAGATAATGGTGGGCTGGTACATACACGGATAATGGTGGTTATATATGGGGATGATGGCTGGTATATACAGGGATGATGGGAGTCCCTTATATAACCCCATATTCCCTGTATATTACCCCCAAAAGGAGAGATCAGCAGCACATCGCAGTCCAAAACTCATGGAAAACTATTTTATGTTTCACCCATCCCGCCCCTCGCTGGATGTGGGTATACTAGGACACATGACTAATATGATAATATTTTAATATAGAACTGTACATCCTAGTATAATAGCTAAAGAAAATTAGCTTATGAGGTTTAGAGTTAGTTATATGTCGAAATTTTGATCTAATGTATGTGCACCGTGACGGGTGGTAGTCATGTAGACTGAACGTTTCCATGATTTGCATACGCTGTGACGTGGCACATTGGGTCACGTGAACGTGGTATACAGGTTACATCAACACTTTCATGACGTATCTTGTGGTTCGCGCTTGGGCATTGGAGATGAAGAAGACTGGAAGTCAACATGGCGTTCTGGGCCGGATGAATAAGAAAAGAGTAGATGAACGACTCCAATCTGAGAAGATGTCACCTGTGAGTTACTGAATTTCACTGCACTGTATTCACATACACTACCGTTCAAAAGTTTGATGTCACCCAGACAATTTTGTGTTTTCCATGAAAACTCACACTTATATTTATCAAATGAGTTGCAAAATGACTAGAAAATATAGTCAAGACATTGACAAGGTTAGATATAATGATTTTTATTTGAAATAATAATTTTCTCCTACAAACTTTGCTTTCGTCAAAGAATGCTCCATTTGCAGCAATTACAGCATTGCAGACCTTTGGCATTCTAGCTGTTAATTTTCTGAGGTAATCGGGAGAAATTTCACCCCATGCTTCCAGAAGCCCCTCCCACAAGTTGGATTGGCTTGATGGCTTCTTGCGTACCATACAGTCAAGCTGCTCCCACAACAGCTCTATGGGGTTGATATCTGGTGACTGCACTGGCCACTCCATTGCAGATAGAATACCAGCTGCCTGCTTCTTCCCTAAATAGTTCTTGCATAATTTGGAGGTGTGCTTTGGGTCATTGTCCTGTTGTAGGATGAAATTGGCTCCAATCAAGTGCTGTCCACAGGGTATGGCCACAGGTTCAGGCCGTGGCAGAATGGGTCCGCCCTGCCTCCCTGAAGGCCTTACAGTGTTTCCTGGGGTTTGCTAATTATTACAGGAGATTTATTGCTAACTTCTCGGTCATCGCTAAGCCTCTTACGGACCTCACTCATAAAGGTGCTGATCTCCTCCACTGGCCTCCGGAGGCGGTCCAGGCTTTTGAGGTCCTTAAGAGGTGCTTTGTCTCTGTCCCAGTGCTGAATCAGCCTAACCAAATGGAGCCATTTATCGTGGAGGTTGACGCCTCCGAGGTGGGAGTGGGTGCTGTCTTGTCCCAGGGTACTAGGTCTCTCACCCATCTCCGTCCCTGTGCCTACTTCTCCAGGAAGTTCTCCTCCACTGAGAGAAACTATGACATTGGCAACCGCAAACTCTTAGTGTAATGTCGGGGTAGGGAGACAGACAAGTGAGCCCTAATCTACCCGCAACTTAGTTCCTGCCTACTTGCACGGCCCTTCCTAGGCGACGGCGTACAACTGGGCGATGGTCCCTACTCTCAATATGTGCACGACAGACAAACAGACAAGGGTACACAGAAGCTAAGGGAAATGGGGCAGTTGCCCACGGCAACACCGTGAGCAACAAGAGTAGTGAATGAGTCGAGTCAAACCAGGAGTTTATGTGGTGGCAAACGCAGAGCAGGAGAGTAGTTAGTAAAGCCAGGGTCAATATGAAGCAGAGGTCAATAGGGAAAGCAGGAACAGCAGAGCCAGGAAGCAAGAGAATCGCAGGCTAAGGGCAAGCAGCAAATGAAGGTATAAGTAGACAAAGGGCGGGAGCTAGGACCGTCTGGCCAGGCTGTGATAGGTTCTCCCACTCCTCAGCCTACCAGCCTGAGTGGTAGCATAACGAGTCACTCTAGCAGACCTAGGCACAGATGCAGGCTGATTAACCACGGGCGTTGACACAGACGCTGTGTCTGGCAAATCCTTTACACTTAGCCATTAACCCGTTAGTGACCGCCAATACGGCTTTTCACGGCGGCCACTAATAGGCTTTATTCTGATGCATAAGCCTTTTTACGGCACTGCATCAGAATAAAGTAAACAGAGCAGGGAGCTGTCAAATCTCCCTGCTCTCAGCTGCCAGAGGCAGCTGAGGGCTGGGGGCGTCCCTGCTCGACCGGGTGAGATCGATATTAGTATCGATCTCACCCGTTTAACCCTTCAGATGCGGTGCGCAATAGCGTGCACCGCATCTGAGTGGTTTTTGGAGAGAGGGAGGGGGCTCCCTCTCATCCCACTGACACCCGGCGAAAAGATCGCCAAGCGTCTGTGTCTCCGATGGCAGCCCGGAGCCTAATAAAGGCCCCCAGGTCTGCCTGTAGCGAATGCCTGCTAGATCATGCCGCTAGCAGATGCCTGTCCGTGTTAAACGGACAGGCAGTAATACACTGCAATACAAAAGTATTGCAGTGTATAATAATAGCGATCGGAGGATCGCATATTAAAGTCCCCTAGTGGGACTAGTAAAAAAGTTAAAAAAAAAGTTTAATAAAGCTAATGAAAAAAAAATGAAAAACCCACTTTTTCCCCTTACAAACTGCTTTAGTATTAAAAAAAACAAAATAAAGTAAAAAAAGTTACACATATTTGATATTGCCGCTTCTGTAACGACCCCGTCTATAAATCTATTACATTATTTAACCCGCACGGTGAACGCCGTAAAAAAATTAAATAAAAAAGACAGAAAAATTGCTGATTTCTGTGAATCCTGACTTTAAAAAAATTTGATTAAAAAGTCACATGTTCCCGCAAAAAAAAAGCCCTCATACATCTGCATCGGCGAAAAAATAAAAACGTTAAGGCTCTTCAAACATGGAGACACAAAACCAAATAATTTTGAAAAAATGCGTTTTTACTGTGTAAAAGTAGTAAAAATACAAAATCTATACAAATTTGGTATCGTTGCAATCGCAACAACCCTCTGCATAAAGTTATTGTGTTATTTATACCACACGGTAAACGGCGTAGATTTAGGACGCAAAAAAGAGTGGCAAAATTTCAGATTTTTTTCTATTCCCCACCAAAAAAAGTTAATAAAAGTTAATTAATAAATAATATGTACCTCAAAATGGTGCTATTAAAAAATACAACTTGTCCCGCAAAAAACAAGACCTTATACAGCTATGTAGACGCAAAAATAAAAAAGTTATAGCTCTTGGAATGCGACGATGGAAAAACGTAAAAAATTGCTTGGTCATTAAGGTCTAAAATAGGCTGGTCATTAAAGAGGCTCTGTCACCAGATTTTGCAACCCTTATCTCCTATTGCAGCAGATCGGCGCTGCAATGTAGATTACAGTAACGTTTTTATTTTTAAAAAACGAGCATTTTTGGCCAAGTTATGACCATTTTTGTATTTATGCAAATGAGGCTCGCAAAAGTCCAAGTGGGTGTGTTTACAGTAAAAGTCCAAGTGGGCGTGTATTATGTGCGTACATCGGGGCGTTTTTACTACTTTTACTAGCTGGGCGTTCTGACGAGAAGTATCATCCACTTCTCTTCAGAACGCCCAGCTTCTGGCAGTGCAGATCTGTGACGTCACTCACAGGTCCTGCATCGTGTCGGACACATCGGCACCAGAGGCTACAGTTGATTCTGCAGCAGCATCAGCATTTGCAGGTAAGTAGCTACATCGACTTACCTGCAAACGCCGATGCTGCTGCAGAATCAACTGTAGCCTCTGGTGCCGATGTGGCCGACACGATGCAGGACCTGTGAGTGACGACACAGCGTGATCTCTCGAGAACACGGCTGTGTCTGCACTGCCAGAAGCTGGGCGTTCTGAAGAGAAGTTATGACCATTTTTGTAGTTATGCAAATGAGGCTTGCAAAAATCCAAGTGGGTGTGTTTAAAAGTAAAAGTCCAAGTGGGCGTGTATTATGTGCGTACATCGGGGCGTTTTTAATACTTTTACTAGCTGGGCGCTCTGAAGAGAAGTAACATCCTCTTCTCTTCAGGACGCCCAGCTTCTGACAGTGCAGATCTGTGACGTCACTCACAGGTCCTGCATCGTGACGGCCACATCGGCACCAGAGGCTACAGTTGATTCTGCAGCAGCATCAGCGTTTGCAGGTAAGATCGACTTACCTGCAAACGCTGATGCTGCTGCAGAATCAACTGTAGCCTCTGGTGCCGATGTGGCAATCACGATGCAGGACCTGTGAGTGACGTCACAGATCTGCACTGTCAGAAGCTGGGCGTTCTGAAGAGAAGTGGATGATACTTCTATACACAACGCCCAGCTAGTGAAAGTATTAAAAACGCCCCGATGTACGCACATAATACACGCCCACTTGGACTTTTACTTTTAAACACACCCACTTGGACTTTTGCAAGCCTCATTTGCATAATTACAAAAATGGTCATAACTTGGCCAAAAATGCTCGTTTTTTAAAAATAAAAACGTTACTGTAATCTACATTGCAGCGCCTATCTGCTGCAATAGCAGATAGGGGTTGCAAAATCTGGTGACAGAGCCTCTTTAAGGGGTTAAATGGGCATTTGAAGAGTGGCGCCATTTCCTGGAGGGGGCTAGGCACCAGGTAACGGTCCTTACTGACCACAAGAATCTGGTTTTCCTAGAATCTGCCCGGAGGCTAAACCCAAGATAAGCTCGATGGGTGTTGTTTATTACGAGATTCAACTTTGTGGTTACCTATAGGGCTGGGTCAAAAAATATTAAAGCTGATGCTCTGTCGCGTAGCTTCATGGCCAGCCCTCCTCCTGAGGAGGATCCCGCTTGTATTTTGCCCCCAGGTATAATCATATCCTCTGTGGCTTCAGACTTAGTCTCCGAAATTGTGGCTGATCAAGCTTCTGCTCCCAAGAACCTTCCTGATAACAAGCTGTTTGTTCCCCTGCAATTCCGGCTAAGGTTGCTCAGAAAGAATCATGACTCCGCACTATCTCGCCATCCAGGCATCCTGGGTACCAAGCACCTCATTTCTAGAACCTATTGGTGGCCTGGGTTGCTTAAAGACGTTAAGGCCTACGTCGCCGCTTGTGAAATTTGTGCTAGGTCCAAGACTCCCAGGTCTCGACCTGTGGGCTTACTATGTTCTTTGCCCATTCCCCAGAGACCTTGGACCCATATCTCCATGGATTTTATCACCGATCTGCCTCCATCTCAAGGCAAGTCGGTGGTGTGGGTTGTAGTACACCACTTCAGTAAGATGTGCTACTTTGTACCCCTCAAGAAACTATCCAATGCCAAGACGTTAGCTACCTTGTTTGTCAAACACATCCTGCGTCTCCATGGGGTTCCGGTCAATATTGTTTCGGACAGAGGGGTACAATTTGTTTCATTGTTTTGGAGAGCTTTCTGTAAGAAGCTGGAGATTGATCTGTCCTTCTCCTCGGCCTTCCATCCTGAAACTAATGGCCAAACTGAGAGGACTAATCAGTCTGTAGAACAATATTTAAGGTGTTTTATCTCTGACTGTCAATATGATTGGGTCTCCTTCATTTCGCTTGCCGAATTTTCCCTTAATAACCGGGTCAGTAACTCGTTTGGGTTTTCCCCCTTCTTCTGTAATTTTGGGTTTAATCCACGGTTCTCCTCCGTTTCACCTGGTGGTTCCTACAATCCCGAGGTAGATGTAGTTCATCGGGAACTGTGCAAAGTCTGGGCCCAGGTTCAGAAGAACCTTGAGGCATCCCAGAGCATCCAAAAGACTCAGGCAGATAAAAGACGTTCAACTAACCCTCTGTTCGTGGTCGGGCATCTGGTGTGACTGTCTTCTAAAAATTTGCGCCTTAAAGTTCTGTCCAAGAAGTTTGCTCCCCGGTATATAGGGCCGTACAAAATCATTGAGGTCCTCAACCCTGTCTCCTTCCGGCTGGAGTTACCCCCGTCTTTTCAGATCCACACGTGTTCCATGCCTCCCTCTTGAACAGCTGCTCCCCGTCCTTGGCTACATCGAGGAAACCTCCGGTCCCTGTTCTCACTCCGGATGGGGTAGAATTAGAGGTAGCCAAGATTGTGGACAGCAGGATGGTCCAAGGCTCCCTCCAGTACCTGGTCCATTGGAGAGGTTACGGGCCTGAGGACAGGACTTGGGTACCCGCCCGGGATGTTCACGCCGGTATATTGCTCAGGAAGTTCCATCTTCGATTCCCCAACAAGCCAGGCCCACGTAGGAAGGGTCCAGTGGCCCCTCACAAAAGGGGGGGTTCTGTAAAGGGTTTGCCAGACACAGGTCCTGCTAGAGTGACGCAATCTGTTACCACTCAGACTGGCAGGCTGAGGAGATGGAGAACCTAGCACAGCCTGGCCTGACAGTTCTAGCTCCCACCCTTGGTCTATTTTTACCCTCACTTGCAGCATGTTCCTTGCCTGTGATTATCTGGTTTCCTGGCTCTGCGATTCTTGCTATTTACCTTATTGACCGTTGTTACTTATTGACCCTGGCTTGACTGACTATTCTCTTGCTCTGATTTGCTACTTCGTACTCTCCTGGTTTGTCTCGGCTCGTTCACCACTGCCTGTTACTCACGGTGTTTCCGTGGGCAACTGCCCCTTCCTCTTTTCTTCTGTGTGCCCTTGTCTTGTGTTGTCTGTCTTGCACTTATTGAGCGTAGGGACCGTCGCCCAGTTGTACGTCGTCACTTAGGACGGGTCGTGCAAGTAGGCAGGGACTGAGTTTCGGGTAGATTAGGGCTCATCTGTCCGTGTCCCTACCCCGTTTCATTACACTATGGCACCTGATAGCTCTTCTACTTGATAGGAGACAGCGGCTCAGCAGACAGTATCACATATAATATGCTTAGATACAACGGCTTAGCAGACAGTATCACACATGCTAGGCCCAATTAAAAGGTTAATTGGGAAAATGACCAGAGCAAATTTCACAATTTTGCTATGCGCTTCTTTAGATGACTATAACTCAGCAGGTGAATAAAGTTCATCTTTGAATTTTACACTCTTTTTAAAGGACAGATAGGGCTTTGTTTTAGTGCCATTTGTCAGTATATATCATTTTTATTTTTTTCTCTAAAGTGGGCAAAATTGGAAAAAAATGCAAGAATTTAGCAATTGCGCCAGTTTATGCTAGCATTTTTCACACACGGTATGGACCACGGACAAAATTAATCTCCTTTCACATTCTTCCACTTCTCCCGTGCATGGGGATACCAAATATGTGTGCCTTATTCACTGTGCGGGCATGTGCCAGGGCTTGGCATAAAAGGAGGCTTTTCGGCCTTTTCGGTCCAGGAATTTTGCATTTGATTTTATAGCCGTATACTGTTTTCTGGGGGGTGTAATGCTGCTGAAACATTAGAATCACCCCATAAATGACTTCATTCACACAAGTAGACCCCACAAGGTTTCCTTCAAGGGGTTTATCATATTTTTAGCAAGTCCAGTTTTCTTCTGAAAGTTTCTTGAATAAGATGGAACAAAAAAAAATCAGCTATTTTTTAGCAAATGCGTCAGTTTAGGCTAGTATTTTTCACACACGGTATAGACCACGGACAAAATTCATCTCTTCACATTCTTCCACTTCTCCCGTGCATGGGGATACCAAATATGTGTGCCTTATTCACTGTGCGGGCATGTGCCAGGGCTTGGCATAAAAGGAGGCTTTTCGGCCTTTTCGGTCCAGGAATTTTGCATTTGATTTTAGAGCCGCATACTGTTTTCTGGGGAGCCTAATGCTGCTGAAAGATTAGAAACACCCCATAAATGACTTCATTCACACAAGTAGACCCCACAAGGTTTCCTTCAAGGGATTTATCATATTTTTAGCAAGTCCAGTTTTCTTCTGAAAGTTTCTTGAATAAGATGGAACAAAAAAAAATCAGGTATTTTTTAGCAAATGCGTCAGTTTAGGCTAGTATTTTTCACACACGGTATAGACCACGGACAAAATTAATCTCCTTTCACATTCTTCCACTTCTCCCGTGCATGGGGATACCAAATATGTGGGCCTTATTCGCTGTGCGGGCATGTGCCAGGGCTTGGCATAAAAGGAGGCTTTTCGGCCTTTTCGGTCCAGGAATTTTGCATTTGATTTTATAGCCGCATACTGTTTTCTTGGGCGCGTAATGCTGCTGAAACATTAGAAACACCCCATAAATGACTTCATTCACACAAGTAGACCCCACAAGGTTTCCTTCAAGGGGTTTATCATATTTTTAGACAGTCCAGTTTTCTTCTGAAAGTTTCTTGAATAAGATGGAACAAAATAAAATTACCTTTTTTTTTAACAAATGCGTCAGTTTATGCTAGCTTTTTCACGCACAAAATGTACCACGGACAAAATTCATCTCCTTTCACATTCTTCCACTTCTCCTGTGCACGGGGATACCAAATATGTGTGCCTTATTCACTGTGCGGGCATGTGCCAGGGCTTGGCATAAAAGGAGGCTTTTCGGCCTTTTCGGTCCAGGAATTCTGCACTTGATTTTATAGCCGTATACTGTTTTCTGGGGGGCGTAATGCTGCTGAAACATTAGAAACACCCCATAAATTACTTCATTCACGCAAGTAGACCCCACAAGGTTTTCTTCAAGGGGTTTATCATATTTTTAGACAGTCCAGTTTTCTTCTGAAAGTTTCTTGAATAAGATGGATCAAAATAAAATTAGCAATTTTTTAGCAAATGCGTCAGTTTATACCAGCATTTTTCACACACGGTATAGACCACGGCCAAAATTAATCTCCGTTCACATTCTGCCACTTCTCCTGAGCACGGGGATACCAAATATGTGGCCTTATTTATCACATAGAGATGTAGGAGGGCGGACGATAGAAGAAGATTATTTCACAAATCGCTTTTTTTCAAAGCTGGTTTTACAAAACTCAACAGAGTTTCTATAACACGTCCAAAATATCTGCTCTTGAAGCAGAAATCCCAAAATATTCATCTAGGGGTATAATGGGAATTTATTTTTTGGGGTTTTCTAAAATAAGAAATTGCAGGTTTATGCAAATGGAGCTCTCCAGCAGATGAACTTTAGAAAATATGCAAACATGACATCCACCCCCCACCCATTCCCTCCCCCACCCTTGGAGTAAAATAAGGGGAAAAATAAAAACGTAATGTAGGGCAAATATATTTTCAACGAATTAACTTTAATCTAATAATTCAGAACAGTGTGGTATTTTTTAAAACATGGCTCAATGCACAGGCCTGGTTGTGAGGGACATGAGGGACAGAAATATCGGGAATCTTTGCGGTGCCCGTCTTTTCTGCAGACGCGGCACTTTTTCTGCGGGTTGCTTCTGGTTGCTGTTGGGGGAATCCGACTGATGAAGTGTCTTTCAGTCAGTCGCGTGACATCCTCAGACTGGGGGCATTCTCGGGTGTCCTGAACATCAAAAATGAGGCCTTCAATCATTTTCTCCTGGAAATCCAGGTATGTGTCTCTGCCTCTGTTTTTTTTGTAGAGCACGAATGAGTTGTGGATGGCCACCTGTAACAGATAAATGGCCACCTTTTTGTACCAGGTTTTAGTTTTGCGTTTTACTAAATAGGGCTGTAAAACCTGGTCGCTTAAATCCACCCCCCCCATGTACTTGTTATATTCGGACACGCTCACTGGTTTGTGCTTGTCCGCTGTTGCCCCCCTTTCCCTCACTGCCACTGTTCCTGCGGTATGAATCGTGCTTAGCACATACACATCTTTGCGATCCCTGAACTTGACCGCCAGCAATTCTTCAGATGCATAAGCACAGGAGTCCCCCTTTACCATGCGCTTCCCCACTAATTGCTGTGGAAAACCAATTCTGTTTTTGCGCATGGTACCACATGCCCCAGTCCTTGCAGCATGCAAATGCCTAAACAGGGGCACACTGGAATAAAAATGATCACAGTACAGGTGGTACCCCTTGTGAAGCAGAGGCTGCATTATCTCCCACACGATCTTACTGCTGGTGGAAAGATCAGGGGGGCATCCAGGAACATTTATTGTGCGGTCCCGCCCTTCATAAATCCTGAAGGCGGTGGTATATCCTGACCCGCTTTCACACAATTTGTAGAGCTTAACGCCATATCTTGCCCTTTTTGAAGGTAGATATTGGCGAAAGCTAAGTCTGCCATGAAAGTTGAGGAGGGATTCGTCCACGCTTACATTCTGCTCAGGGGTGTAGAGTTGCAGAAATAAATTATTCAGGGAATTTATCAGTGGTCTAATTTTGAACAACCGATCCCGGTTTGCATCGGTACTTGGGGGGGCCTGTGCGTTGTCATTGAAGTGGAGGAACCTCATTATTGTCTCATAACGAGACCTGGGCATTACTGCAGAATATACTGGGGTGGCTTGGGCGGGTCTTGTTGACCAGTAAGACCTAATGGAGGGCTTTTTGACAATACCCATATTTAGGGTGAGCCCCAAATTTTTTTTTAATTCCAGCAAATTGGTGGGCGTCCAATCTCTGGCATGGGTGGATGAAGGTTTCTGCCTTATATATTGAGTGGCATATAAATTTGTTTCGTGGACAATCTGATTTAGGATGTCGTCCGTTATAAATAAATGGAAGTAATCCATTTGGACAAAATTTGTATTGTCCACGGTTATGCCAGGAGTGGCAGTAAATCCGTGGATTCTAGGCCCAAAAGATGGGGCAGGTGCCCATACAAGAGCCTGGACTGAAGGGACCAGGCTGTCCCATGCTACAGCGCTACTTGGCCCTGCGCTTTCAAGTTCTGCAGTTTCAACTGTATCAGGGACAACGTCCCCTGAAGATGAACCTGAAGAGACGCTATCATCGTCACTACCCAAAACAGGTTCCATCTCAGACGCCATCTCTGATGCGGTCTCCGACTCAGACCACAGCACGGCGTATGCCTCCTCGGCGCTAAACAACTTCCTCGCCATAACGTAACTAACACTAACACTAACTAAACAAATTGTTTTTTTTTTATTTATTTTTTTATATAAAACACACAAACTAACTGCTATATATATCTACACTACCGCTAACAAAAAAATAAACCGCTATTGCTATATATATTATATATATGTGGATATATATATAATTATATACTCCATACCTGCCTATTCTAATAGAATAAAAGATAGAAAGGTAGATAGATATGAGATAGATAGATAGATAGATAGATAGATAGATAGATAGATAGATAGATAGATAGATAGATAGATAGAAAAAAAGATAGATGGATAGATAGATAGATAGATAGATAGATAGATAGATAGATAGATAGATAGATAGATAGATAGATAGATAGATAGATAGATAGATAGATAGATAGATAGATAGATAGATAGATAGATAGATAGATAGATAGATAGATAGATTGTATAGATAGATAGAAATCTATCTATACAGAGAATGTTTTATGAGTGTAACTGTATTTTTTCACTGTAATCTTCTGGCAGCAATTCTCCCGAGTCTCTTCTTCTCCTCAAACTGAAACAATGTGTGAG
This sequence comes from Rhinoderma darwinii, assembly GCF_050947455.1. Classification (NCBI taxonomy): domain Eukaryota; kingdom Metazoa; phylum Chordata; class Amphibia; order Anura; family Rhinodermatidae; genus Rhinoderma; species Rhinoderma darwinii. Next base: position 11,007,466 of record NC_134691.1, on the reverse strand, counting down.
GAGAAGAATAGAGGCAGGAGATTTACTGCCAGAAAAGTCAAAATAAAACAAATGTGGTCGCTGTGATAGGTTTTCACAGCGACCACATGTTCAGGGACCATCAGATTGGTCCCTGATACTCTGCCCAGTGCCCAGAGCTGTTAGCAACAGCCAGGGCATAGAGCTGTGTGCACGCGATCGCGCGTGCACAGTCTCTGAAGTGCCGCCGTAAATAGTCTATACGGCGGACTTTAGAGACCCTGACCGCTGACCGTATATTTACGGCCAGCGGTCGGGAACCTGTTAAAGTGTTTTTCGATAAAGGTCACTTGAACTGGTATCATTTAAACAGTTAACCGATGAATGGCGCTGTTTACGTGGAATTTACCCTGCGGCCTAATGTACCATATAATGTATTAAATTTTTTTTTAAAAACCTACATTTTGTGGGGTGAATTGAAAGAAAACCTGTAATTCCGCCATTTCTGTTTTGATTTTACAGTGTTCATCGGGCGGCATGAATTGCATGATATCTTGATTCTGCGGGTCGTTACGATTATTGCGATACCAAATTTATATCGTTTTATTTTTTACAAAATAATTTGATTTTGTGACGCTGCATTCGAAGATGAACTGCATAGTTTTTCAATGCAACAGCACTTGATAGGGCAGGAATGGGTTAAAACCCACTCTCTGAATCCCCCCTTCAAGATACATTTCAACTAATCTGGTCCCCATGGCAGAAATCTGTCTTTCCATCTGGCACCTCCAGCAGACTCCTTTCAGTTTAGTTTGATTTCTTTTACCTCAGAGTTCCTATTTTTCCCTTTTTTTAATTTCTTCTTTCCCTCTCCCCTTCTTCTCCTTCTCCCCCCACTTTTTTTTAACTGTTTCTAACAGGAGCTGTGCAGGATTAGAAAAATATGTCTGCTTTCTTCCAAAAACAGCACCACACCTATCCACAGGTTGTATCTGGTATTGCAGGTTAGCTCCATTGAAGTGAATGGTAATGAGCTGTAATACCACACACAACCTATGGACAGGTGTGGTGCTGGTTTTTGGAGAAAGCAGACAAGTTATCTTATCCTGGAGAACCCTTTGTCATGGATTGTTCTTGTGCGGAGATGCTCCCTGCATTATCCCTTTTCCTTTATGGCCGCTAATATGTTCTATTCAGCTTTATGGCCTCTGTGGTAAGTACACTGCCAGTCATTAAAGGGTTAACACTTCAGACCACTGTGGGTGACGTCATAATGTATGAGTTGTGCAGTGTTAATAAACTCCTGTAGTAATGATGATGAAGGTGCTGATGTCATAAATACAAATGTTTATGACATAAAGAAGATTCCATATTAGAAGTGTTTACTGCCACATTCAGCGCCATATTGGATGGGACTGAGGACCTTGAGCTTGACTTCCCCACCAATACCGACCTGATGTAATTTGGAGGTTCTAGCAGGGAAACCCTTCACCCCAGACCACTTCTTCATCACAGTGATACCATCCTCTTCATACGGGTTGTCTGTAATAGAGGGGGTTTTCCAGCAGGAGATCCCCCTCTATTAGCCGGAGCGGAGACAGGTGCTACAAGGAGGCATCTGGAGGACCCGTCTCATCCGTGGATCGCCCATTCATTTTAATGGGTGCCCAGGAAGAGAGACATCCGCCTAGCCAACCAGATCAGCCGATTTATGTGTTTTATGTCGTTCGATCATTGTATTGTCTTTCCTTGAAAATCTGAGAAAACGTACAAATTCTGTTACAAATGATATTTTGGCACCTTCTAAGCCCAGAGGAAGGGCAATCCTCCAGCCATGGTTTCCCTAGAGGTTTCCCCCACAGGGGGTTTTTCCTTTCCTGCGTGCTGGAGGGTGACTCTTCGTGAGTCGGAGGTTTGCCATTTTGGGTTTGGTCATATAATATAATAAAAGTTTTGACCATTTAACACCCAATTATAATGTTTTGTGTCTTTATTTTGCATTCTTTGGTTTGGTGATTGGGATTCTGGGTCTATCACATATCACAAAATCATA